>NC_044007.1:64484241-64711741 GCF_900496995.4 Aquila chrysaetos chrysaetos
AATTAATTAAATTAATATTTAATTATAATTAAGCATTATGTGTAGTCCTTCTATTCCTTTTCTTTGATATTTTGATGAATTGTGCTACATGCTGAAGATCCTGATTAGGAAAAAAAAAAAAAAAAACAAAAAAAAAAAAAAACAAAAGAGATTATGCAGAAATCTCTGTAACAATTGTGTATAACCTCAGCAATAATATTACTGGCAAACATTTTGCAGTAAATTTCAGACTTTGTTACATCTTTTAGCACATATGCATTCTTCATATGAGAGTTAGGATGGATTTCCATTCTGCTTTTTCTGTGGTTTTTTTTGTTGTTGGTTTTTTTTTTTTTTTTTTAAATTCAATTATAATCACACATGGCTAGAACTGAATCCTAAAAGGAGGTACTGAAATTCTTTTGCACCTTAGATAATGTCTTGGGATACTCTCATCAATGGACCAAATTTTCAAAAAAGCCCCAAATCCTGTAAAATTTCAGCCTGCTTCTCATGGTCATATTTGGGTGCAGAAAACTAACAATACACCGTTTGCTTTATTCTGAAATGGAGAATTTATGATCCCGTTTTAGAGGCAGGGTTCAGCCTGCCTTGGAAACTTGGAAGGAATTGCGTTCCTCCTTGTAGCACGGGGTCCAGGGACTCCTGTGCTGCGGCGACTGGGGTGGGGAGCTGGGGTTCCCCTGGGGCCCCCGTCGAGGCAGCGGTGGGAGAGGGCACCTGGTCTCTGTGGTGCTCTCCAGGGAGCTCCCACTCATGAGATGGTCTCTTGCTTATATTAATGGCATCCAAAGTTAACTGAGGCACTGTGCTTTTCCAGAAAGTCCATGTATTAGCGTGCCTGGTTACGTGGGAATAAACAACGTGGAGGTTTCCATCCCTCTGTCTTCACAGGAGGACTTGGTAATTTGACACCCGACCTCTTAACCCAGCTGTCTTTTGTAGAAACTAAATTTCCTTCCCCACGGGGAAGAATTTGAAGGAGACTGTTAGTTTCAATGAATTCAGCATCATTGCCCCACCAGCCCCCTCTCCGTTATGTTGCTGCGAAAGGAGACAATTTGGCTCCAAATGACTAATGCGAGTCTTCTTTAAAAAAATATTTTTAAAATTTCAGTCTTATCTGAGGTTGTGGAGTCTATATCTGAGGTTAGCGTTATTAATTCATAATGACCTTCTGTGTGGCCTTCATGGGCTGAGATTGCTGTGCATGTTAGTACATACTGAGTAAAAATATTGCTGTGAAATGATAGACTGTATTTATAGACAACAGGGCGAAATCCTAGCTTTTATTAAAAAAAAGCCACCTAAAAAGAGAGCATTTACGCACTTTTAATGAGTATTGAGCTTGCCAAAATCTCTCAAATTGGTCCAGAGGTTTGGAATGAAGAATTATCATTTGAAGACGAACAGTACGAGTTCTGCTGCAATTTCAGTAGCAATCCCCAGACCTGTTTTCTTTATGTCATGAAAACTTTAGAAACATAAACAGTGCTGAATTGCCACTGGTACTGAATAATGTGGCTTTTATTGTTGCCTAGGCTCTTCCGTATATTCAAGAAAATAATTTAATACTTATTAATAAATAAAAGGTAACTAAAGATGACTGTTGTCTAGTCTGTTGAAAATTTCTCAGTACCCTTGATTTGTTAGTAAATTCAATATATTTTATTTAAGCAGAATCATATATACAGTATATTAACTTTTTTTCCAGGCAATCTTTACTCAGCACAGAAAGGCCAGATGTATGGGAATTGTAAAAAATCAGGATATGCATAAAAACTGTTCAAGTGCATAAAGCAGCCCCATCTGGAAGACATCTAACAGAAATGAAGTTGTACAAAACCATTCCATTGATAATAAAGCTAATTTTTATGGGTCTGACAAGTATGTAATTATGTTCAGTGGTGCTTTTCAGATTTTATCACAGTCAATAAACCGCAGTGGTAATTTCATTCCCATTTGACATATTTACATGGAAACATTTGATTGGAGGAATTAGTAACCCTGAAAGCCTTGATAGATATGTTTTAATGATCTGTGACCTCCGCAGTCCCTCATCTGTTTATTGTTGCAACAGGCGAGAAGTCGTTCCTCTGTGACCTTTGTGGCTTTGCCGGCGGGACACGTCATGCCCTCACCAAGCATCGGCGGCAGCACACAGGTCAGTAAAGCTGTCTTTACTCTTTGCTATATTTTCTCCAGCAAGGGAGTCCCTCTACACTAGGGAGTAACGCAAGTCAAATAGCATGTTACAGCACAAATAATACATCGGCTCATTGTTTACTTTGCTTTTTCTCGTTTTTGTAAAATCGGTATGCCCAAGGTCTGCATCGAATCTGTTAGCTGGGAGTTTGAATAATTGCTTGGGAGGGAGCGGGGGTTATTTTTGGTGTTTTTTCTGAAGGAAGTAGAATTGTGAAGACTGGCTTTCTTCTTTAAATGAATGCTAAGTCTACTAATTTTTTTTTTTTTCCGAGGCCCAAATAGATTACCTACTGTGAAGATTTTGCAAGAGTCTGCTAGAATGTCCCTGGGCGAAAATTAGAGACTACATATAGATTAATCCATTATTTTGGACTGAGACATAGTTGAAAGCTAGTGTTGTTTCAGTTGCCCTTTTGTAATTTTAAGATAGTTTGTAATTAATAGGTGCAACTTTAAGAGTTACCACATGGTTGGCATGTAAAGCAGGATTTCTCTCCCAGAATTAGTAAAGGTTTCCTACCACCTGGTTATAAAAATTTAATATCAGATAAAATTAAATTGGTTCTTAGTTTCAGAAGACCAGAAAAAGTGTAAGTATTAAACATTTATTAATACATTTAATTGTGCTTTTTAGTAGTTCCTTGTAAGTGTTTGATTATTTGAATAGATTTTGTCCAAACAGACACAGAAGTGTTGCTGCTTAAGCCACTGTAGTTTTTGTTTTACTGACTACCATGAGGATAATGTAATATCATCAGGAATTGCTGTGTGAGTTAAGTGACCATTGTCTAATGTACAGTGGAAAGAAATGGCTAACAAATGAGAAGCTGTAGTTACATCATGAATTTTCCATGGATTTTGTAAAGGAATCTCAGTGGGAGATTTTATTATGTCCCTGAATAAACTAATCTTGATTCAGGACATACACCGTCTAAGTGCGTAATTTCCTGGAGAGCAGCTACTCTCTTTCTTGAGAGCCTGAAGCCATTCTTTCCACCCTGTTTTCAGTTTATTAAAGCAACCATATTTGGAGGAGAGTCTGATGCTTTCCAAAAGGTGGGGTTTCCAGTGCCGGTCAGGCAATATCTTGAAATGGATAAACTAAAAAAAAATAAATATGCAGGGCCAAATTTTGCTTGCAAGTCTAACTAGTAATTGTACTTCCAGAATTTTTCTTCTGATAACAAGGAACACGCATTTGTATGAAAGTACTGCCACAGTCAGTTCTCATTCCCTGCAGGAAGATTGTATTTTTAAAGTGTCCAAGAAAAGGCATTTAGTAAATATAATAATAAGTTCTCTTAGTATTACACTCTCTGAATGATAACAGGAGCAATTGCAACTACTGGAATGGAAGTTGCGTGCTTCAGCTGTAACTAACGGTTTCCATTTTTTCTGGAGCTTTGTAAGAATTTTCACATGTTGGCTGAAGTTTACCAAATGTGGGCTAAGAATCAAAATGATTTTTTTTTTTTTTCTTTAGCAGAAATAAATCATTGTTATCAATAGGATGGGAGCTACCTTTTGTTTTTTATTGGCCTGCCACGTGACACACTGGGATCACACATATGTCTACGACTCGTAGTCAGTGCAGCCACACAAATGCTAAACAGTCATTTCAGAATGGAAAAGTGGAAAAAAATGCATATTCTTGTCTTTACCCTTCTTGTCTTTACCTATCATGTGAGTACAGATCTGGTTTCTCAGAAATGTAAGCCCTTATCATTGGTTATATATTTATATTTTGGCATGATTAGGCCACAAGCTGAGAGAAAAAATATTTTATTTCCTGGTTTATGTGCAAAATCAGGCTGAAAATATTATATGTTCCTGGTGAAAAGCTGTCCAGGTTTTCGATGGCATTGTGCCCTTCTTTTGCCAGTATGGTAGAGACTTTTGTGCTATGATCACAGGGATTCACAGGTTATAGATCATGAAGCTTGCATCTAGCAGGCATAACTTTATATTTTATGTCAGGTCTGGAGGCTCGTTATTACTTTGCTATTAACTTTATACTATACAGGACAGTATCTCAGAGGCAGAGGGATCTATCTTTTTGGCATTTATCTGCCTCTGTGGCACAAACAATCAGAGATGATTCTTTAGCAGAAAAATTATCTGTAGCTTCTATTTGTTTCAAGGAGAATGACACAATCCACCTTTTCCTGCATTGTTGCACTTACATGGGTTCCCTTGTATTTTCATCCAGTGCACAACTTTATCTCAGTCCTTAGCTGCATGCACTCCTCTCTGTACCTGAATTTTTTCTTCTGTGTCCCCAGTTGGCACAATTTTCCCAGAGCAGAATGCCAAAGCAAATTACAATCAGGTTTGAAAGGGATAGGTATCAAAAATAGTCTAAATGGCTTAAATAATTCCCTGCTCTAATACAAGCTGTCTAGGGGGCTGACACAGAACATCTTCCAATCCAAGATTTACTTCTATCACCTGTCAGAGACCCTTGATTCAAGGGCAAATGAGCAAATCCTCACATGTAGTTGAGGAGTCTTAACCGGCTTAACAAGCCTCCTCTCGTCCCAGCCTCAAGGCCTGAGGTGTCCTGACACCCCAGAGAAATGTTCAGCTGCTGATAGATATTTGACACAAGAGAGGACTGGCTGTAGGACCAGCCACTTAAGACTTCTGATGCTCTTGATTCTGGTATTTCCTACTCTGTTCCTCTCTTTTTAGATGAGATTATTTTTATGTACTTGGACAAATACCTTTACCTCGTGAAAGATGCAGTTTCTTTGGAAATATTACAGGGAGCATAAAGTGTAACTTGGTGTGAGTAAGGCTGGCAGAATCTAGCCCTCGGTCACTCATGGAGCAAACTGTAGGGACTAGTTTGGTAAAACAGGATGTTATCTCTGGAAGATATGTTTTTGGTTTTTAGATGAAAAGTAGTACAGGAATGTTAAACTGAAAGAAAAAGCCACTAGTTTTAAGACTTGAAAATGTTTGTACTTAATTTATTTGCAAACATGATGCATTTCCATACAGATTTCCTTGATACAGGCTTTTTCAATTGTAAAGTAGAAAAAAATAATTTGGCCTATCAGGAGATCCATGGTGTTTCACCAGTTGACATTTTTATTCTGTGTTACATATGTTATGTCCTTAACGACTGACCTGGTCCTGTGAGAAGCGCACACTTTGAACACAGAATAAGCTAAGTCTTTGGCTGATTTTGTCCTTGTAAAATGCTCTAGCATTCCTTTATGATGTGAATGCACCTTCTTCCAGTCCTATTCTGCAAGAATCAATCTATGAAATTCTGCAAGTCTTTCACTGGCTATGTAAATATCAGTGGCCCGATCTTCTGTTTTGTGAATTGAAGCAATAGCAACTTCAGGAGTGGTTTGGAATTGACCAGAATTTTATCACACTGTAAAGAATACTTACATCTCTGTCGAATGCTTTACAATAGACACTTGTGGCTGCCTAGGCTGTGAGCAGAAACTATCTTAAGAAACTTGGACCACTTGCAATATCGGCTGGTGCTATGTGGTAAATAAGGGACAGCTTGCGGTACTGTAAGAACATATATGCCGTAGTTCTGGTGCCTCAACGTGACAGGGAGGAAAAATTTTCATCTTTTGAGTCATCCTGAAACAACTTTTTTTGATTCATATTTTGTCCCAGTAAGAAGATCTGCCTGAAGATAGGAAGATAAATAATATTGCAAATTTTAGTGTTGGCTGAATTTAGAATTAGTTGAATTCCAAAGAGAATTTAAGCAATTACCTGAATTCTATAACAAAAAAGAGTAAATAACCTCCAAATCAGCCATCAAAAACATGCAGACACATGCGAAATAAACATATAATATCACATAACTTAAATATTTTGCCTTAATCGTGATCAACTAGGAGATGGCATAAGAGAGAAAAAATAAGCAAGGGTAATTATTTCTGGCTTGAAATGAAAACACAAACCCACTTAATTCTTAATTTTAAAATGTCCTTTTTTTTTTTTTTTTTATGTTACTGTTATCATTCTGCTCTCCTCCTTTGTTCATCTGCCTTTTGGTTTCACTCTAGTTTTCCCTTCCTCTACATGTTTCCCAGTAAACTTCCATTTTGTGCTGTAGTAGCTGGCTCAATGCAACAATGCTGATCAGTCACAGCCTGTGTTCTCTTGCATGAAATTCCTTTTTTAATGTTGGTTAGTCCTCCTGCAAATTGCAAAAACCCAATCCTCATCTTCTACACAATGACAGTCTACATTTGCTTCTCATGTGTTGGTTGTGGTGGAATCTTCCTGGGGATCATAGAGGTACATTACAGTAGTAAAGCGTTACAGGGTAAGTACACTTACTGTGCACAGAAGTTCTATGACAGTTACCCTGAACCTGTGGAACTGCTTAAGAAGATTGTGTCTTTGTTCAAATATTTTCATGAATTTTTGAAGATGGTAGCTTACATCGTACAGATCTCTGTTTGTGTGATTGCTTCTGCTCACTCATTTCAATCTTGCACTTCTCAAGACATTTATAGGTCAATGTAATAAAGAAAGAAAATTTAATAATATATGTGTTTTTATCCAGATGAGTGACTCACTTTGTGTTTCTATTTCTCATGTGAACTGCTCTTTGACTTTAATGTGTAGTTACATTACTCGGCATTGAATTTAATGTATAATGTAGCCTCTTCCCTTCAACTTCCCCACCACAGCTTAAAAAAATTATAATGTTGAATACCACAGAAAATGTAGCACAGGAAGAAGACTTACTGCTCTTTTCAGCAAGAGGAGAGGTGGAATTTGAAGAGGATCTGTGTTGTTTTTCCTTTTCCATTTATGCCAACACTTGCAGCAGAGTGTGGAACTTGGTTATAGCAAACCTTTGGCCAGAAATGATACCAAAAACCTAGGTATCTTAAAACTTTGTCTCTACCTAAGAGAAATTGTCTAGTGGACCAGTTTTCCTTCCATTTCTGAGCGTACGAATGTCAATCGTTTTTTGCTATGGAAGAGAAAACCTATGGCATCTACAGGGTTTCTCATAAGAAAGCGAGGGATCAAGGATGTACTTATGTACTTAGATGCAAAAAAGTTGACCAGACTAAAAGCAAACAGAATTTACTTCAGTATACTTCAGGCTTCGTTAGCAAGCCTGTAAGTGCCTCTCCAGGGAACAGCCTTAACAAACACTAGAGATAGTTGGAATTAAGAAAAAAATCCTGTAACATGTAAGCAGATGGCTGCATTTTGTGGTCTACTCATTCCTTAGGTCACACAAAACTTACAGGATTCTTTCTGTGCTGCTCAACACATCATGTGAAAGACAAATAGGTCTAAAACCAATGGTTTCCTGTTGAGACAACTGGGGTAAGATTTCTCCCATCTTACTAAGATTCTGATTAGTTGCTCAAGACTTCCAAATTGAAGGCACTATGAGATTTTTATTTTTTTCCTTAATTTATGTGAAAGCTAGATCCTCAGTAGCATGTTCATAAAAATGCTGTATGTAATCTGTAGGTAGAAATTGTCTGGACAGTCATGATTAAAAATTTCACTTTGTCATCCACAAATCAACATCTATCACCAAGATTTATAGTTTTTGTTATTGTGTTATTTCACTTTTCCTTTAAAAAGTACACGTTAAGTACATAACTGCACAGAGAAATTTATGATTGCAGTAAGGTATGCTGTGTCCTAAAAAGCTCATCATCAAAGACAGAGAACTCAAAAGAGGTAAAATCAGAGAAAAAAGGAAGAAGAAAAGCAAAAGAAAGTTGTAATTTAGGGTGGGGAGAAAAGCTAAGATAGATGCTAAAAGAAATCAGTGCAGAATTTGGAGAGGCAAGAGGAAAAGAAAGCCTTAGTCGTGATGGTTTAAGAAGAGGAAAATGGGTAGAGCTGACGAGGCTAACTGGTTAGCAGCAGGCTTAATAACTGCTTTCGTACAGACTGGTGCACCCCATGATCTGACCCTTTTATCAGTTGCTTTCTGAAACATTGATTGTTGGAGCTAAAATTTTCCATGTCAGGTACTGTAAACAGCTGATGCATTTCAGAAGTTGCTTGCAGTATTGTCAAAAAACCAAAACCATTTCTTCTTTTGTGGTCCTGTGGTTAGGAAGCAGCTTTTTGAAAGTGCTTGTGTTAAAAACAAAATACACCCCCCCCCCCCCCCCCCCAAAGATAGTAGGTCCTTGATCTTGGAACTTGTGTCCTTCCTTTTTTTCCCCCCACGGAGCTTGTTGACCATTGGGTCATTTTGGGGCACCTGTCCTTCTTTTTTGTGGGGTTTGTTATTGATATAGTTAGAGGTGGTGAGGCACAGACAAGTCTTCTATAATAGTAAGGTGGCTGGGGGAGGTTGGTTTGGTTTTTTTTTACCTTTATTAATCTTTAAATATGTAGACTTCATCCTTACACATTTCTGGATACACTATTTTATAGTTATTACATAGTGTTGTTTAAAAAATGCTGTCAGTATTGCTTTCTTGATTTGTGTTATTTTAATTTTGTATGAATTAAATTCTTTACTAGGGGTGAGGGAGCATCCTTCTGGAGTATTTAATAGCAGCCCGTATAAAAATAAAATTAAGTTTATTGCTTGAAATGTCAGGAGGAAGGAAAATTGGGACACAAAGGCTGGCACATTCTGGTCCAAAGATAAGGAGACAAAAAATACTTACATGAGTAGGTCTGTGGAAAACTTAAATAAATAAACAAATAAATAAAAGTACTGCTGCTACAGCTAATACAGTCTTCAACACCCCCAACCCAAAGAAATACCTAGTCTTCTGTTAGATTTTTTTCAACCGTACTTATCAACCTGGTTAATTTTCCACAAAAATAAATACTTTTTCCCACATGCAGCTGCTAAGAATTACAGGCCATGCTAGGCTGTCTTTTTTCCTCCCAGTTTAGTTGGCTTTTGTTGTGTGGTGCTGCTGTGATGTATTTTCTGTCAGGTGAGATTTACACATAGTCCACTTGACAGGAGCAGTTAGCCACAAGGATTTCCTAAGGAGAAACTTCCTGGGGCAGTGGGCAAGGATTATCATTTTTCTTTTGCTCACGATGGAATTTGCAAGCCCTCCTGGCTTCCACGGGCCCTCGCTCGTCTGTCAGCCCCGCTGGCCCTGCCCCAGCATAGCAGCAGACCTTTACCTGATCCATCCTCCCCTGAATGGCAAACTAAAAATCTCCATTCAGTTCAGATCTGCTTTTTTTTTTTTTTTTTTTTTTTTTTTTTTTACAAGGGGGCAAGTTGGCAAGGTTCTAATGCATTTTAAATGAAAGCAGTTAAAATAAGTATGTATGTTATCTAAAATACCTGTGGCTTTACTACTTAGGCTTGAAAATGTTGCTATCTTCTTTAATACTAGAAGATAAAATAAATCAGGCACAGGAAATCTTCAGTTCAAGAACAGGTTACGTTGCTAGGGAGTCTATGGCCTCCCAGAGAGTTTAATTGAAGCAGCAGCCAGTACCATTCAAGCTGCTGGGAGAATCAGCTTCTCCAGAGCAGAGAGTCAGTGTCTGACAAGAAAACCCCATTTGGGGCAGGAAAGACATACTTTCTAGCAGTCTCAATTTGTCCAGCATAGAGGATTCCGCATTGTGTCCTGCCCCTTCACCTTTCCTTGTCCCATGAAACAATAAATGAAAAATAGTGGCTGGTATTCTCTCCAGCAGCTGCTGAAAGCAATTATTCCAACTCTTTATGGAGCTTTCAGAAGCTGCTCTGTTGTCCTTCCGTACAGCATTACGGGCTTTTCAGGCCTGAGGACCTTGCATTTCATTTCCACTTGGGAGGAAAAAAAACAAACCCAAGAGTCTCCAAGAATGAAAAATGCAGATTTCTCTTTCTTCTCAGAACTCTGGCAAAGTCTCTTTGGAAGTCTTGAGTGTCTTATGCTTTAAGCAGGCTTGAAAAATCTGGCTTGGAGGCACAGCCGCTCGGGAGTGGCCTTTTGCTACTGATGTGTCTTCTGCTGGTGGTGTGTCTCCTGTCAGTCCGAAAAACTGCAAATTGTACCAGCTAAGAGGCTTAGGGTTCAATTTTGAAACTGCCTACTCTAGACCTTTGAACAGTCTACAAGGTAGGTGTCCATCCCTAGCACTTTTATTCAGACTTCTTAAGTTAGGGATGTTGATTCCTTATGTAGTCTTTCGGATAAATACTTCTGAAGGCTTGCACAATGCAGTCAAGATCACCTAAGTTAGGAGCTGCCTTTTGTCTTCTGCATACAAAAAGAAACCTGTTTCCTCCCTAAATGGTAATTACATGTGCCTGTAAGCCACACAGAATATTTCTGGAGCAACCGGTTGGAAAAATGGGATGCAGGTGTTTTAGCTAGGCGTTGCAGTATGTGTATCTGTCATGAGATTTTGTCTTAGTATCTTTTAAGGGGTGGACCCTTCTGCTGCAACAAAAAGTAGTCTTTTCACAAAATCATTTATAAGCTAGAGATTTTTATCTATCTTCAATTAGTAGTCCTCCAGAATTTTCAGTGCAGTTACACATTCAGCAGACTGAATTTTAGTCTTCTGAAAATATATTGTTCTAGTCTAGGTTTGGTGGCTGTTTTGGGGGGGGGGGGGTCATTAACTTTTCAAGTCCCTCTGCTGAAATTGGCCCACTGTTCAGAAAAGATTCACGAGCGCAGAAAGATAGCAGGCAAGAGAGGGGGAATGGAGCACTGAGTTCTGGTTCACGTTCTCAGTCCTGGTTTATGTGTGTTATTTAATGGATAAGATGAAAAATCCAGGACCAGGAACCAAAACAAAGACACTTTCGTTCTGGAGATGCTCCTTTCTGAGCAGGCACTGAATACAAACTTCAGACTGATTTCTCACCTTCTGTCTCCACCAGTGTTGCTTTCAGGGCTGTTCACGGGCCCAACTTCAACAGGTGTAGGGTGAGGAATGCCTGTCACCTGGTGATGATATTTTCATGAAAGAAGGCCCAGTTACATGGTTACTCTGTTTCAGCCTGGTTCTTTCTCCTTTTTGCTGCTATGTAACACCGACATGGGATGTCAGTTGGCTACTGATGTGTATATGTGTCATAGTGAGAATAGCATTTTGCAATTAATACACGTATTTGGAAATTTATTTTGTATTTGCGGTTGTTATATATACATGGACTAAAATCTATCTCAAGGGATATGCCAGAAATTTAGACTTGTCTTCCTTTTCTGTTGATGAAAACTGATAACGCATATCTTCTCTTGTCACCTTCTAGGAGAGAAACCATTCAAATGTGATGAGTGTAACTTTGCTTCCACGACGCAATCACATCTGACACGACATAAGCGTGTCCATACTGGAGAAAAGCCTTACAGATGTCCCTGGTGTGACTACAGGTAATGAGTCATTAACTAAAGCATGATGAGAGAAGGGTTAAGGTGATCAGACGAGGTTCATTTGAAGTCACCAATAAAAATATATTGCCATTAAAACACCATCAGGGCAGCAGTAATTGCATATTAAATTAAGAGCTAAATTTAAAAACTTAGTCTTCAGTATTTAGGTATTACTTTATAAAGAAAAACAAATGATGGGAAACCTTTTAGTGGTAACACTGCAGTGCTAATGTTGAGTGTTTGTTTCACAGCTGCTCTAGTGTCTGTTAGAATTCTCCATGGTGAGGCTGCTTATCTGCATCGCCTTTTCAAATCAGTTGCAGTTTTGAAATTTTTCTCGGTTGAGTTGCAACCATTTCACCAAGAAAGGAAAAGTCCCCTAAAAGGCTTAGCAGCCTAAATACTCACCAGACACTTATTAGAATGAGAAGCAACTGGAACTAGTTACAGTGCTGCAGAGTCTTGTTTTTCTGCTCCAGTTTTCCTTCTCCTTGCCAGCCAGGGTATTTGGATGAGAGTTGGCCATAGGGTTGGTTGCATGGCAAAGTCTCCCATGTTGCACCACTAAAACCTTAGGGCAGTGGAGTAAATTCTCAAAAATCACATGAATGGACAGTTAAGATTCCTTCTGGTGCTCATCCCATGTGTCTTTTGTTCATTATACATCACTTATTAAATGATCTCATAGTGCTTCTTAAATTATTCTTTTCTTAAACATAGTTCTACAATCTTGAATACTTTTAAAACCTTGCAGTGAGATGGCTGTCTATGTGTACTATAAAGGAATCCATAGAAGTTTTTCATGAGCAATTTGCAAGAGTTGATGTTCAAAAAGTTTTTAAAAAAATCAGTATTATATTTGATAAATGGCATATGATTATGTAATTAGATGCATGTGCTGTGATGCATGCACGCAAGAGGAGAAAGTTAAACATTTGATTATACCACTATAGCATTTTTTATTTTCTTTTAATGCTGAGCATACAACTGTAATGTTCTTTTACTATAAGTTTTAATGTAGTTTCCTAAAACAAGAATATGTAACAAAGCCTAGCTGCTCTCATAATACCTGGTTTCACGCTATTTACGAGCTACTTTACTGAAAGCTCCTGTACAGAAAGCTTCTGCCTTGATCATGCAGTTTCTGTACAAACATTTTTGTTGCACTGGTTTGTGCATGTGAAGTAAATGTTCTGTGAACTCTTCTCTATTGAGCACCCATTAAATTACTGCCTAGAACTGCAGAGAACTGAATTTGATAACCTCGCGGGGGGAGCTTCCATTTCTGTGCTGCTACGTTAAGGGTCCCCCTGCTTTTTTTCTTTCTTTTTTTTTTCTTTTTTTTTTTTTTTTTTACATAGAAGCATTTCTGTCAGCTTCAGTAAGTCATCTAAGAAAGAGAGGTGATTTTGTGTTTGTCAGAGTGGTTACGTTTAAAGGTCTGTGTTGAGTGAAGTGAGAGCATATAAGCAATAGCATGACATGATGTGCTGCAATGAAGGTAAAAAGGAGTGCTCTCTGGTGCTGCATGTTTGAGGAGGCTTAATCTTGTGGTCATCCTCTTTAATGAATCATCCCAATTAGAAGGAGTAGTCTTATTACAGAACTACGTAATGAGAGGTGGGTTACAGTGGGTTTGAATTCCTGGCTTGAAGACCCTGGAGACTGGGAGCATTCTAGATGTGAATCAGTTTGCAGTTTGGGGCTTGTTATACACACGCAGTGAGTGGATGCAATTCCCTCACTCAGTATGACAAAACAAGTAACTTTAATGCTCTGTTTAGTGAAGGACGGGAGATAATTTTTCTTTGGATGGACAGTTTTCTGTATGGGACAGAAATTCCAAGAACTGACAAGGTTTTTACTAGTATTTTATTATATTGGAGGTTATTAGAGAAGAAGCAAACATATAGCTTATTTTATCAGGATTAACAAGAAATCTCTGAGCATCTCCTGCTTCTATATTATTGAAAAAGAAATGTTTCATTGTAATAGGACATTAGTTTCCATCCCTTGCAGGCCAATTTTGACCTAATCTTTGGAGGCTGATCTCTACAGATACCAGCTGATGAAGCTTTGATTCTGCAGGAAATTTGTTCTGAGCTCAGCTGAAAAACATCTGGCAGGGGTGCAGGAATCAGAGCTGTGCTGCTGCTGCAAGTTCATAGAGGCAGTGAGGCACTCAGTGTAGCTGCAGAGGAGTCAGTAGAGGGGCTGCTGTATTTATTAGCCCAGCAGTCCAGCTTGTGCCTGCCAGTTTCCACAGTCCTGGGATATTAGCCAGCCTTGTTGGCAAGTGTATTTTTTTGCTCTCTATCCACCTCTCTCATTTTTTTTTCTCTTTTTTTTTTTTGTTTTAAAATATAATTTTAAGGGAATCACATTTCCTCCTTGTCAGCTCACCCAGTACTACATCTTTTCATGGAAAGGTATTAGCAACTCTGTAAATAATGTCCTTCGCACCAGTTCAGCAGAACGTGTGTACTCTTGCGAGTGTCACCTACAGAAACCATAAAATCAAGATTTTAAAATCTGCTGACCCTAGTGATAAAATTCACCCCTATGTCTAGTGCTCAAGTTCTCACTGTGGTGCTTTCAGCTCAGCCCTTGCACTCTAAGTTCATCCAGACTATTTCAGATGTTGCTGTTTAGTGTTGCTTGGCAACTGCAGACTCTTTAATGACCCTTGTAGTTTCAGCGAGGTGAATATTCCTCATTTTGTGTACGGATATGGTGTAGAGTATTGTTAGTGCTACCATAAAGTCTCCTTTCACCGATAGGTGAAATGATTTCTCTATCAAGTAGTTTGAGATGCTTGAATTAAAAGAGTGTCTAAATACAAGGTATTTTAATTATTCCTGTTCAGCTCATCAGCGCTCAGAGGGTTCATAGAGATTCCTGATTTCAAGCTTTTTAATTCCTCAGGAGGATATTGTGAACAATCATCCTGCAAAAACTCTTGCCAGTCTAGTGAGTGAAAGGCTAGCTAACCCTGGCTAGAAGTACAGAAAGAAAGGCAATTAAAAGAAATTAATCTGAATTTAGGAACTGTTATGAAAATCTGGATCACCTGTGACTGGGCAGGCACCTAGAACTCTTCCCCCCCCCCCCCCCGCTTAGCAGCAAAAACTGAAGTGAAATAGGCTGTAAGATACTATGGGAAAAAGAATGATTTTGGCTGCATGGACCAGAAAGGGGAATTTATTCCCTATATAAACCACAGCATGAGAAATTCTTTTCTTAACTAGGAAAAGGCATGAATGGATGTGGTTTTCTGAAGTGAATAATAAACTAAGCTAGCATTTTTTAGCTCTCAAATTATATATTCTTAATAATGTTCATATTCCCCAAAAGAAAATGGGAGATTTTGCTCACTTTATTTTACCAAGTTGCTTTTATAATCTATGTTTAGCGTGGTACTTAAGTATTCTTGCAAAAATGTTACCTTCCATATCTACTTTTGTACTGTGACTGCTTGATTTTTTTTTTTGTCTAAATCTTTTGTATATTGATAACAAAGAAATGAACATCTGCTTTTCTGTGTAGCAGTATGTGACTTCTAATATTGATTATAATTTGAAATTATATTTTCAGTCTAGTTTTTAAAATCTAATTCCTTTGGAAGGAAGAAAAATATATATATTTGTAAATATAAAAATTTGCTTGTTAAATGTTTTGGTTATATTTTTTCACATTTGTGTTTTCAGTTTAGGTTTGCCCTATTTAGATAAAAATATGCACAATTTTCCTTTGCATTTACTTTTTCAAATCACATAGCATGTCTCTTCATTCTTAAGTCAGTGCACTTTGTCATACAAAAATATTCATTCAGTCCTAATTAATGTTCAACTTAATTTTATAATACAGAATTGGTCTCATAGGGCCCTACACCACCATTACATATGCAATGCTTATTTTATATTTCTTAGTCATTTAAAAAAGATGTGTTATGTGGCTGAACTTTCCAGATTACACAATCCTAGAGTTATACTGACAACGATGCTGTTTGCATTTGGTAATGGGCATAGTCAGTGGTGAAGAGCCATATAAGCTCCTGAAACCAAACAACGCCTGTGAACTTCAACTGATTTCTAAATCTGTTGGTTGTGCAGTCTGTGGCCAGACTTTCTAAACCTGCAACATATTTAGGCACTTGAATTTAACCTGATTTCAGAAGTGCTAAACTCCCATAAGTCTGATGATGGCAATTAAAGAAGCAGACATACAGCATTTTCACAAACTGAACTGTTTTTGTGCATGCATCTAAAGCAAAGAATTAGGAATCTCATTTTAGTCATATGTTAGGCTTTAAATTCAACTCCCATTGGTACTGACTTTCCATGTAACTATCAGAGCTTCTCAGGCAAGTAATAATTTATGTTCATGGTGTGTGTGAGGGGGATGTTTCAGTATAAAATGGATCTGGATTACATTGTTTTGCGGTGGAGGGGGGCAAAAGGCAGAGCCCTGCTTTTCTCGCATAGTCAAATTTGTTGCAGTTCAGGGCTCAGGAGGAGCACTGGCACAGTTTTGTGATACAGAAACGCTATTGCTACAACTTTGACCGAGAGAGTGTGGGACAGGTATAATGTTAATGTACTTTGTGCCATCCCTGTGCTGTAATTAAACAAAATGACTTTCATTTCTCTGGGATTCCACTGTATGGTTCATTTTTCATAGAGTGCCCATGGGGGTAAGGGGAAGGAGGGAATGGAGGACAACGTCCAGGGGATTGGTGATGTTCTGCAGCCATAGATAAGAGGGTTTAGAAGCTGTATAAAACAAACAGCGAGGCCAGCAAAACAGCATTAATTCCGTAAATGCACCTTTCTATAAAGTACATGACTTGTGAAGGATGTCTTACAAGACTGAGAATAAATAGCATACATTTTTAATATAATTATGTAAACTAAAATAAATATTTTACATTTATTATGCATAATAAAATAATTAGACAACATTCTGTAAGGGATTATGGCATCTGAAATTCCAACTGCAGAAGGATTCATTGCATATTTTCAGCAGCAGCAGCAGCATGACTTAGGGGGAGTGACTCCACAGGGGCTACTTTTCTTTTTTTGGACAGCATCCCTAGGGAGTTCCTATTTCCCTCTGACTTATAGTATCTGTTCATAGGTTGTAAAGACCAGTTTATAATACACTCTAGGATTTGCACCTAAGTCATAAGAATGTGCAAAGTAAGTGTTTTCTCTCTGTATATTTTGGTGAATTTAATAACCTTTAGTTGTCTTGGTATGATTTCATCAGCTGTGCGCTATTCCCTCGTTATATCAAGGATAACTAGGGACTACTTTAAATGCTGAGGTAACAATATGTACTTATTCATAGCAAAACTGAAAGGCTGTTAAGGCAACTTCTACATAAAATGATGAAACAGTGTATTTATCATTAAAACGTTAACATTAATATGCTCTTTGTAACCAGTGAAACTTAATATGCATGTATGGGAAATAACTAGGTTATGCAACTGTATGGAACATTAGGCTGATGAGGACTCCAAGTGGCAACCACCACTGCACTATGGAAAAACACTTTTTTTATATATATCAAAAAGGCAGAATTAGGCAAAAAAGTGCCTATGCTTTGTACTAATAAGAAATTGCTAAGGACAATAATGCATCCATGTAATAGAGCAAACTGAGCCTTCAGGAAGCACTTAAGCTTCTGTTGTGATCAGCAGCAGGAGTTGAGGATATCCAGTGCTTTGTGCTAGCAGACTTATAAACAAATGAAGATAGAAGCTTAGAGAGAAATTCTGTCAGTGCATGGGCATAGTTCCCAGATGCAAACTCCTCAGAATATTATTCAGCCCTTAGTTTTTAATAGACATTCAAATAAAATATTTGGTAATATTTCTATTAATCTGGAATAAAATATGCTGTAGCATTTAAGTCTATAAAAGAAAAATAATCTGAGATAAAATTTAGATATAGCCGCAAAAACACTTTAATTATTCTAGTGAATATGTGGCATGCAAAACAGTGGTTAGTACTATTCCCTTTATCATGTTTCGGTTGCTTAATAAAACTTTTTATATTCACCTAAGTTATAGCAAATAGTTCGTGTGATAAACTCAGAATAAAAATATGCAATGTGATAGTGCAAAATACAGATCAGCTATCATGTTAACCAAGAAACTTGACTTCAGATGTAGCTCCTAAGATTCAGAAATTTGTAGGACCAGAGAGCACAAAAATAATGATATGGCCCTTGCTGAGAGATGTGTATGCTCTATGCACTGACTGAGAAATCTTGTCTCTGCAATTTTGGAGAATCGTGTTGGTGGCACCGTACAAAAGAACTTAAACTCCCTCTCTCTTAGCTCTCCCTGTCCTCCCTGCCAGATGCCAATGTCACTGCATTGACTGCTTAAGAGAATGTATGCTTATTAGAAAACATGATTGTTTCTTAAAAAAAAGACATATATGTACATGCACACACAAATATATTGGTGTATGTAGACTTGATGACTATGGTCCACGATGAAATTACCCTGTTAAGAGGCTTTTGCACAGCATGCAATAGTATCTTCACTTTGTGAAGTCCTTTGCTTTCCGTATTTTTAATTAATAGCATAGTAAATGCACTCTTTTTGGTAGAAGGGTAATACAGATTTTTATTTATTTTAATGAATAATACTTACTCCTTATGATATAGAAATCCATCAATAATTCCATGAGCATTGGTAACTCAAGCTTCTTTTGTTGTTTTTTTCTTATTTCTATTTATTTATTTATTTCTGCTTTCCAATTTTTTTTCCTGTGGGCACTCTAAGTAAGAGGAATTAAAAATTGCCTTTTTAATTCAGTGAATCTGTGATTCTGATGCTAACACTGAACCACTGGACTTGGCATTTTAAGGATCCGCCCAAGTATCTTTAAACCAGTCATGCAATTGCAAGCATTGATAATACTATTCTAGCCTCATTTTGTGTTGAGTCCTTTGAAGTACAACTTTTAAGTGATGTATTTAAGCCTAAATGCCATGCCAAATTACTCAGGGGTAACCACTGAGTTTAATGTTACTGAGACATGCAGCCATTTTGATATCAATGTAATAATTTCTATGTCATTTTAACTTTTGACAGCTTCTCTCTGTTGCAGCCTGTCATGACCCTAGCTCAGCACTCTATCAGTTTGTTTACACTTTGATTTAAGTTCTGCAAAAACATTCTCAGGTTCCTGATTTCTTTTGGTAGTTACTGTCTCCCCCTTGCTGTTCAATTCGGGCTTTGTCCCTAAACTTCTTACGCAGCCTCTCCCCTGCTGTACTGATGCTCTTTTTTTTTTGAATCGGAGTCCAACACACTTAACCCCAAACCTGAAGTATTTGGTGTTTAGGAAATATGAATAAGACCACTTCATGCAGTGGACAGATTAATGTAACTAATGTCTTCTATTATCACTTTTTATCTTCTCCCTATCCTCACACTTCTTTCTGGCTATGACGTGCAATCGTCACTGTCTTATCTATTCCTCTTTCTTAAAGAGCATAAATAAGTTATAATAAATATGCCTATATTTATATTTAATACATAGTTAATTAATGTTTATAAATCTGGAACGCCAGCATATTTTCAAACTAAAATAATCTTAAGTAGGTTGTATTTTGATAGTAAATAAAATTTTAGTACTAACCTCAGGATGAATGGCAAGGCTGTGGTCTTAATATAGCTTTTAGTAACAAAAAAGACTTGTAATTTCCTGTTCTTACAGTGCTTCTGATAAACATGTACAGTGAAGATCTTTTATGTCTACAAATAAACTTTCATTTGTTGGAATAATTTGATCTAAAAATAATCATGGGCATCATAGCTTAATTAATATGACCCTTTTAGGTAAAAAGTAATTTAAAAAAACGCTAAAACCGACTATATATGTTTTCTTTGCTCCTGCCTGTTAACACAGAATAAAAAATAAACATGTTTGTTTCTTTTACCATTCCTTAATACCCAATCCAGTCATTATAAAAGGGCCAAAGCTATCTTTGGGGGTGGTCAAATCTACAAGGAATTATTATTATTGCTAACTACCGGCTAACTACCTGGCTGGTAGTTTGCAATCTGAAAATATTTTGGTAGTGCTACAGGCCTTCAAGATGAGATTAGTAGACACTAGTTTGTTGTGTTACATGTGGTTTATTCTCCAGGCAATATGGCTACTACCATGTAAAAAGGTTTCTGTATTAATGCTGTCTTTGTGACAGCCTTCCCTTTTCATTCTTCATACGCGACATACAAAACAGGTTAAAATGTTGGGAAGTGACAGAAAACAAATTCAGTTCAGAAGCGGTTCCAGAAAAGAGGTGTAGCCTAGCGCAAGGGGGAGAAAGGGAAAGGTCTTTTTCCCTTTAAAGGCTGATGAAAATGAGAGGAAGTAAAGCACTGTTGAATAGAAAGTAAAGGAAGGAAAGAGAGGAAAAAACGGAGCTTTTCTGTTTGAGAAAACTTGCTACTTAGATACTTCTAATGCATTAGAATTGATGAGCAATTTTCCAAATAAATATGGCTTTGTTAGAAACTCCTGATTTATTGAAGCTAAATTAAATCGCTTGCGCATTCCAGGAGAGTTGCCCTTGTCTCTGTGACAGTTTCTGCCCAAATTCCCCTGGACCGGTACATTGGGGCACTTTGGCAAGACAGGTGCTGAAGACTCTGCCTCCACGACAAGGCTCCCTGCCTCAAAGGTGGAAGTCATGGGCTCGATGCGCCAGGCCTGCACCTTTGCAGTGGGGCTGGAGGGTGTTTTCCAGGGGCCACAATGCAATATGGTAGGACTGAGGCTCTGGGGCAGAGCCAGCACCTGGTTTTGGGAGGCTGGTGCTCCCGGCCACCCTCTCCCCAGTGTGGTGGGGAACCCCTACGGACTGAAAGCCCACCTCTGAGATCTTGAGTGCTCTAGACAATCTGCTGTGGAGACAGAGGCATCAGAGATTTGGGAGCTCGGAGTTCCCAGGACGTTGCTTCCCAACCCATAGGTTCAAAACTGCTGCTTAGCTTTGGCCAGTAAAAGCCTTGGCAGGAACAAGGAGAGCTTGTCTCAAGGTCTGTGTGTGCCTTGCAGCTCTCCATACCATCAGTCACCTTTTCTCTTTCCTGAGCTGCTGGGAGAAGGCGCTGTGTTCCCTGTAGGAAAACGTGGCGTAGGGAGGACAGGCCATTTGGTATACAACAGCTCGCCTTCCCTGAAACCATTTTGCAGGCTCCCTTGTATGATACTCTATTCTCATAAGTCATGGATCAGGGTTGTATTTCACTTGAGGCTTTACTTACAGAGAGACAGTCTGGAGAGGAGCCTATTTTCCAAGTAACTTATTAAGTTGCTTGTTACAACTGTTTTGTCCCTGATTGGGATGGTCTTTGTGGTTTTGCTAGGCCTGTTTAGGTCTGAAAAGCAGGTATAGATATTGCTGAGACTTCTTAGGCACTTGCTTTATAAAAGCCAGAACATAAAGCCCACAGTTTTGTTATTGCAAGTGATAGAGTGCTGCCCTGGTGTTATCACTGTTTTGGGTTTTTTTGTTGTTTTTTGGGGTTTTTTTTTAAAGCACTTTTAAAAAATCTCAAAGATATTGCACATGCCAGGTGGTGGTCAGTTAGCATTTTAGTTTCCAGTTTCCTTTCCATCTATTAAAAAATTTAAAAGTGGTGATAGTAACATTCATTGAATTTATTTATTATATTAGGTTTGTTTGTTTAGCTTTTGTCTTTAACCTGTTGCATACTACATGTACCTGAATTTTGTGCTTTAATTTCTTTTTAAATGTGTTCTTTTAATAATGGAAAAATAATTAAGGGGAAAAAACAGAATCCAAAATATATATGAAAAAGACTGTTCTGCATTCTTGGATGCCTTGGGTCAAAGCTATTGCTTCTCATTTTACATCCTCAGAGAAAAGATGAGGTCTGTATGGCACTCCTCATCTTCCCCTCACAGGTTGTCCATGCTGAGGCTTAGTGTGCTGGGAGAAACAGGCTGGTGCAACGCTCTTGTCCTTTCTCCCACCCCCATGGGCCGGGGAATTGGAGCGGAGACATTCCTTGATACTTCCCCACCTCCTTCTGTAAATGAACTGAAGTAGGAAGGTAGTGGGAACTGAGAGGGATAGGAAATAGCTGCTGCTGTTCATAGCCTGAGAGCAAGTTGATTACTCTTCCTGAAGTAAAGAGGAGGTTGCAAAGTGACTTTTGACTCTCAGACTGCCCAGATCTTCCTGGTGCTTCCAGGACTGGTAGCACAGCTGCAGGTTGCTCTGTACCTCAGGGCAGCTGACCTCCAGTCCAGTTCTGGTTTGTTTTTCCTTCCATTTAGGCAAACTGCCCAGCTCACCATGATTCCTACAATATAAGTCCATACACATATATGCCTATTTTTAAAAAATGCTTTAAAGTAACACTTCAGATGTTCTTCAGCTTTGCTATCTTCTTATATTTTTAGTGATGGTATCATTTAAAAAACGCACAACTAGAAACTCTGCAGTTCTTAATACTATAAAATTATTTGTGTTATAATCCTATAAATACATCAAGTGGTTCTGGTGACATCATAAATTGCCTGAACATCCTCCTACTAGTTCATTGTGATATTGCTGGTACCCCTTAAAATATAGTATTTACAGCTTTATATTTGTAACTTCAGTGCACTCTCCTTCAATCCCTGTTCAAGATAATTATGGATTCTCTCTAACAGCTGTAGTCGAGGACATAATTTGTTCTGCTAGAAATCCCATGTGGAATGTCTTCCCATACTGAGCTTCCTCAAAACATTTCTGTTGAAATT
This sequence comes from Aquila chrysaetos chrysaetos, assembly GCF_900496995.4. Classification (NCBI taxonomy): domain Eukaryota; kingdom Metazoa; phylum Chordata; class Aves; order Accipitriformes; family Accipitridae; genus Aquila; species Aquila chrysaetos. The sequence continues at coordinate 64,506,575 of NC_044007.1, forward strand.
TTGCATGCACAGTCTACAGGGCAAACAATACTTAAAATAATTTTGAAGTTGTAAAAGGTATTGTGATTATCAAAATGAATTCTTAAGTTCTGATGATTTTTCATGAGAAAAATGTGGTATTTCATACATTTTTTGTTAATAAGCTCTTGGTAAAATACAGAGAGCCATTTCCATTAGCAAATTTTGGAGATATCTGCTATGGGTATTTTAACATATAAAACGCCATTAGTAATTTGTTTTCTTTTCAGGAAATGGATGTGTCTTCAGTTCAAAAAGGCAATTTTTATAAATCAGTTGACGAGGATTGATTTTTAGCCTGATGTCCCTAACTTATTCTGAGACTTGTACCAGCCCATCCATCCATCTTCTGTCAGTTTCTTTAATAACTTTTTAAGCTGTTGGCCAGTTTCAGTCAAAACTGACACCCCGTAGTAGTTGCTGAGGTAATTTAAGTTTCTACATGTTTCCTGAAAGAGGTGGATGAGGAGAGGAGAGAAAAAAAAAAAAAAAAATCAGTGAGGAACAGGCAGGCAAAATTCAGCTCTCATGCATTCCTCTCTCTTACACCCAGCTAGTGTATTGTTCCAGCCTCCCCACCCAGCAGAGCTGGTTTTTCTTGCCTGATGGGAGTATCTTGAAGGACATGTTGGGGAGCTGCTGTGACTGCACTGGGAGACGTAGTGAACAGGGCAAGAATGCATAGGAAACCATGCTTCGGTTGGTACAGCGCTCATGTATCAATCTTTTGGGGTCCCAAATTAACTGGTTTTTGCAAGTTGTCAGGACAGGTCAGTTTAAAAGTTAAAACTTGAAAGGTATTTTTAAGGAAAGAGAACACCCAGCTATCTCTATTTTTCTTTAGAAAAGAGATTATTTGGGAGAGATTTGTACCCCTGAGATTGAGAGCACTGGCATTTCTTATTCGGTCAGTGAATAGGAAGAAGCTTCCCATTATGGAGAGATTATTCCACAAGTGCTTTCTTTGGCATTTCTTCTGTTTTCTTTAGGTCATTTACTGACGAATTGTGACATAATGCATAGATCTAGATATATGTATTTACATGAGGAAAAGAAGCAAAGTTTGAACAAATACTAAGTTCTTTTACGTGTTGCTGGTGATACTGAGCATCACGAATTCTCATCTCACATAGGGTCCAGTGGCTCTGTACCTATTTGGAATTCAGCCTCTTCATTTAGGTGACTAAATGTGACTTTCATCACATTTTAATTTGAATTTTAATTACTCAGCCTTTAAGATTTTGATCAGCACTAATAAATTACAGCACAGTCATCTTATACGGTATTTGGCTGATTGATTTTTGTATGCTAAAATCTAGTCATTTTGAGGAGCAATAAAAATACTTTTAAGTAGAAGAAAGGTTTCAAAGATAAAGGAATTTGTACCAGGTTTGTTCAAGTCTCTGTCAGACCGGAGAGGGAAGACCTAAATCTGAGCCCTTGCAAGGGCAAAGCAGGTGGTTGCTATCCATTCTGTTTAAATAAATGCTGCAACATCAAGTCAGGCAATCAGCCCGATCAAGGCTGGTGACTGCAGCTTTTGGGAACTGCTGTGTGTTGCCTGGTGGTGGTGCAAGAGGTGAGAGATGAGTATACAGTACTGGGTGATGCTAGCTCTATTGGTGCTTTAGGTTGCAGAAGTGTATTCTGAAAGGCAAATGTAGAATTTGTTTGTTCTAGCTGAGTTCTTGTCTACCCACATCTGTTCCTGGCTTCCTTCAAGTTTGGATCTCTTTTCCCTCAGAACAGTACAACATAATATCAGAAGAATCTTTTTTTTTTTTTTTTTTTTTTTTTTTTTTTCCCCCCTGCTCTGAAGTGCCCATTTTTAGTTTCAGTTCACCAGTAGCATGGCAGGAGTACTGTAACAGAAAGGATTATAACTAAGCCCCTCTCCATCTAAGCCTCTCTGCTCCATAGCTCAGTTGGGAGTCAGCTCTCACTGGCTGGATAGTGTGTACTGTCATGGGGTCAATACTATAAAACAAAAATAAAGATACTGGATAAAGTCCTGGCCCCACTGATGTTAATCACATCACCTCCATGTCCTCAGTGAAGCGATGATTCTCCACCTGTCATGAAGTACTTACTTCTTAGAAGAGAAATGGGAAGGCAGGGAGTTGGCAGCACCTTTCACAAGACTTTGTATCCTGAACAGTAAAAAAGTTAAACTAGGCAAGTAGATTGTGGGATCAAGTACCCAGATACGTATAGTTTCTGCTCAACTTTGCAGAGAGGATCCCAATCCCCTAAATCACGCCACAAACCTTGTAAATCCAAAAGCAGCTACTGCTAAAGGAGTTTCTATTTTTCAGTTCCTTCTCTGTTGAGTTTGCAAGTTCTTGCACAGCTAAGTGAAATCACTGAGGCATGCTCAGATGTCTCTGTCCTGGGGAGATGGGTGTCTTCTGCCTCAAGACTTTTGGTACACCTTCCTGTATTCTTGGGTATATGTTAGAGGCCTGAATACTAGACAAGTCAGGATTCATTTAATTAATAACAGCAGTGCTGTCCGCAGCCTGACTCTAGTTATTGTTCAGGCTTCTCAGCTGAGAGGGCACGGAACAGGGGTTTGGGAGCCTATTCTTTGGATTTTCTAGGAAAGTTATATGGGGAACATAACTGAAAACAGAAGAACAATTCTGAAAACAGGGATTAGATCTGCTGTTGGCCCCTGGCGGTTCCTCACTGTCCATTGGCAGAGTTTCAAGAAGAAAGGGTACGTGCAGGATATTCCGTGCCAGCTAATACACTTTCCTGGGACACAGGAGAACAGGATTCAGCCCTCCTCAAGATAAGGGCAGCCCAAAACTCAGGAGTTCTACTTCCTGGGATAGTGCCTTAATTTCTAGGAAGTTTAGGACACCGGTGTTCTTTTCCCGAGTGCGCAAGAGCTCCTGATGTTTCATGTTGAGTACCTACACTTTCTTTAGAAAGAGTAGACACCTAATTTAAGCAAATGTTGAAACCTATGTTAGTTCTTATCTCCACTAATTGTATTGAGAATTTGAATGGTTATGGAGGACAGACTAGGTTGCCTTCTAGTCCTGCCATGCCCGACGGTGCACCTAATCAAGACAGAAGCTTATTTCTACCCCATTTTACTGATACCCTGCCTCCCAAACGTATCGCTACTCTTTTTGCCCATTTTCTGATTATCGTATCCTTTTCAATGCTTAGATTGTAATTTTTCCGAGGCTGAGACTGATTTTTCTCTTGTTCCTCCATGCAGCGAGTGGCATAATATCATTCTGTTGTGCTATCCTCTAAAGTCACTATCCTGTGCAGTGGGAACATACCAGCTTTCTTGGAGCCAGTTTTTGCATTGTAAACATAGGATTGCATTTCACCATAGGAGTATAGGAAAGCCTGTACCCTTATGCTGAAACTTTACTGTTGCCAAGACTGTGATACTGTTTAACTTGAACAGCTGGGAGCCTGCATTCAGTTGAAGTGCAGTGTCAGTGCCTAATTCCCATAGTCTCCTTAGAAAATCTCATCTCTCATTTCTAGGACAAGTAATCCAATACCTTTCATGAGAACTAAATGCATATAAACAGAATTTTTCAAATACGTGTGCAGTCTTAAGTGTTGTCAGGATCAGGCTGTTTTACTCTGGTTTTGTTTTTAAACCTGACCTTCAAATATGTGTCTCTCTAAATACATTTCTGGGTGCATTTTTTTGTTGTTGTTGGTTTGGTTTTTGAGATCGTGTCATTGTTATATAGCTGAAGAAAGGGTAGTACTGAAAGCAATGCATCTTGGAATGCTAGTGGAACTATTCAGACTCTTTTCTTTAAAGCACAGCTTCTTGATCTATAACTATCCAGTATTTAGAAAGAAAGGATATCAGGATATTATGAGCTATATTCTGCTCTTGCCATTCACTTCATGTTAGTAAGCTGCTGTTCCGTAAACTCTTGGAAGTAGCCCTGGAAGTTTGCCATCCCAACAGCGAAGAAAAAAAAAATATGTATACATCTGATAACAAAAAGGAAACAAATACATATATATAGTTTTCTTCCTAAATTTCCGTTATTTATTTAATTTATGTTTACTTTTTGGAAAATACTTGGGTTATTTATAATAGTTATACAGTAAACTCTTGTGGCCTTTAAAGAAGTATGTGGATTAATGACTTCTCAAAGAATTGTTTTACAAGAGTGCTGTGGTATTTTTAGAATGAGTGCTTAGTTAAAATAGTCATTAAGGGCATGTTACTCACATAGGCATCCCTTGTACAAAACCTATGTATTTTTTATTATCTATGCATTCTGACTTGATTCAGTAATGTAACTTTGTATACATGCTTATAACATTAAGCATATGAATAGGTCCAGTTGTTCTAAAGTTAGTTGTGTTCCCTAGAATAATGTACTGAATTAGCCCTTTAAGGACTGTATTACTATGATGCAAAATAGATTCAAAGGAATCGTTTGGGTTTATATAAAAGGTGAGGAGTGCAGGGGTTTTTTAGGTGGTTGTTTCTTTTTTTTTTTTTAGTTTAAGAGTGGAATATATGTTTTCTTTAGCTGTAAAAGCACAATCAAGGCAACATGATAAGTGAGTCAGTGTTGTAAAAGTAAAACTAATTTTGCCTTCACTCACATGAGCTATAGAAGGAGGAAGCTTTATTGTCCCTGGGAAGGTGATAAGGCAGAGTAATTGTATATTATACTGTCCTGGAACATCTGCCTGAAGACTGTTGGAGCAATTCATCTATCATGGACGATACAGCATGTTTTGTCTTTCTGCTTTAACCCATCCCCACTGCTGGCCTGCACGAAGGTTTTGATAGGGACTGTGCCTGGGCTGGGGCTCACATTAATCAGTCCCCTTGTTCAACACTCCAGCTGACATAATTACAACCTGCGCACAGCAGTTATTCAAGTCGAGTCCTTGTCACTCGTGGTGCGAAACTACACAGCTCAGATCCCGAAGGAGATTGCCTTATCACACAGAACAAGGGCTCACAGGAGTTGAAGAGAATAGAAATGGGAAAATGTCTTCCGGGAGTACTATATATTCCTTTAAAATAAGACATTTGAGAGACTTACAAGGGACAAAGAGAAGCATTGTGCAAGGTCTGAAATGAACAGGTTATTATTTTTAAAAAGATTACACGGGCCATTTTTGTGAAATGGACATGGATTATTAAATAAATTCAGTGGTCTCTCTCTCTTATCATTCAGTGACTCTGCCCTATTAGTTTTCTTCAGAAGTGATAAAATAGTTTTTGACTTGTATAAGCTTTAAGTATCTCTCAGAAGAAATCATCAGAACACAACTAATAAAAGTCCACATATTATACCAGTAAAATTGGCACACACATAAGGGAAGATCTGCGAGGATCAGAGTTAAGGGTGAAGGAAGAAGCATGCAAAAGGGCTTTCAAAGATGAGCAAGTTCATTAGTTTCTGCTGTAGTATGATACAGGAATGTGAAAGATGAAGCCAAAGAACAAGTTTCATATTTTACCATTTTTCCTTCTTTTTTTGTTAACCCTCTGTGGGGAAAAAAGGCAAGTCCATAACACCATCTATACTAAATGAAAGAAGTTTATTTTCATGTAATTTTTATGTGCTTTTTTTAAGATGGAACCTTTGCATACATGATCATAGGCTAATTTATTTGGCATTGGTCTGTAAAACTCCTTAATATGATAGAATTCTATTGGCATTCAGAAGGCTTTTCCCTGGTGTTTAAATTTTCTTCTTGGGTACTAGATCAGCTTTTTGAAGCAATGCCATTCAGGCAGTTCCTATTCTTCTCAATCAATAGATTTACAGCGTTGCCCTGATTTCTCATCTAGTTTAAATACTGTGTCTAATACTTAGACATAATTGTGTATAGTTGAAAGAACAGTAATAATTTATCTGTTCTGGGTGGTCCAATTTTATGCTAATGCTTTTACAAGACAGCTTATATGGGGCTTTGAATAGTCTGAAGTAGAAGTGCTAGAAACTGTCTTATGCATTTCACTCTGCATATATGCAGAAGGTATGCTAGGTAAGTCAAATACATAGTTCAGTGCTTTCATTCAACAGTATTCCATTTCAGTATCTCTTGATGAAGTACACAGCACATTGAACTTGATGTGTAGGTCTACTGTGAAAATCTAGCTACATGAAAACTGCAATTTCTTACTGAGGAGCAGGGCGTCCTTGTAGGCAAATGTACTCTTGTAGGAACAAAAATTAAGTTTTGCTTGCTCCCTACTCTTAAAACCCGTTCTCCTGGGGTGAATGATGACTGTGAAGTAAGCTCAAAATACAGAGCCAAATGCTGCATTTACTTATATTCGTGCAGACAGTGGCATTATGAGGACATAATCTGAAGAGAATGATGTTTCTCCAATACATACTTTCAAGGCAGATTTTAGATCGGATAATCAATCATACCTCCAACTAAAGAACCAAATTTGACTTTCAGAACCTAAGATGGTTTTGCAGTATTGACAGCCAGGAAGAATATATTTTAATTTGCAGACTGAACAAATTTCCATGACATCATGGAAACACAATAAATGTCTGACCTCACAATGACATTTTTCAGACTTAAACTGTACTTCTTGTAGACTTTGAGCCCAGAAAAAGCCTTAAGCTCAGCTAGTCTGACCTTCTACATAAAACAAAGTGCATAGTTTTTTTTCTAATTTGCTCTGTACTGAGCCTCTTGTGTTTGACTAAATTTTATCGTCTAGAAAGACATTCAGGTTTGATCTGAAAACATCCAAAGTTGGAGAACCCACTCCCCTTGTGTGAAAGGTTAATTGCTGTAAGTGCTGAAGAAATTGTGCTTTATTTCTCATTTGAATTTGACTGTAATTTGTAGTCATTGTTTTTGGTTTTGTTACAGGTTTTCTCTAAGTTAAGGTGTCCCTTAATCACACATTTATTCCCTGTTAAGTTACTCATGCCCCAAGCTCAAGTGTAATAAGCAAAACAGAGTTTGGGTGCGTTGTTTTTTTTTTTTTTTCATTTGAGTGTTTTGGGTTTTTTTTCCTCTTAACTTGTATTTCTATTATAATCACTTTGTGTCTGGCTGTTTCCTTTTTAAAATATAGGCAGTAATATGAGAATTAGATATTCTAGAATTAGTTTCTCCAGTGTCATAAAAAGAACATTACATCTTTACACATTTCCTTGCTACTTCCTTGCTTATACATCTAAAGATGACATGGGATCTTTCTGCTTATAGCCTCACACTGGAAGCTCACATTAAACCACTGGTCCACTAATCCCTAAATCATTTCCAGTGTCACAGCTTCTCACAGCATTCTTGCATTCTGTAAGTTACTTGCATGCGTTGTGCAAAGGTGGGAGACCTAACATGTAGTTGTATGCGCATGCGTTTTGTTTGAACAGGCCTAGCTTGTGAAACTGCTCTGTATGACTGCAGTGTCATCGTTATTAATCATGCTACCAATTACAGGGTCATCTACAAATTTTATTAGCAGGTATTTTATATATACCTTTGGCATGCATAACAAAAGTGAATCTTTCAGACAATTAATGCTTATTCCTTTGATAAATTAGAACATTTGAAATCAGAAAGAAAACAACCATCTCTCCTTTGCATGGGGGGGTTGGGGCTGGGATAGGGCAAGAAGAGGCAATGTATTAGCATTAAAAAAACCTACTTTGAGCGGAGATCGTACAGACCACAGTGCCCTGAGTATGAATCCAGGCTGCAAAGCAACAGGATCTGCCCTCTAGGGAGCCGTGTTGTCACTAAAATGGCTGAAGGAACTGACACAAAGGCCAGTTGGAAGAAGTACCATCTGCATCTGAGATTGACAGGCAGCCTTTAGGGTCTGTTGCTATCATTTCTGACTCCAGCAGCATTAGGAGTCCAGTTTCATCTTGTGCAGCCTATGGACTCCACACCCTTTCTTAGGCTCCATCTGCACTTTTATATTTGTGAAAATACTTTACGGGTTCCTGAGGATATACAAACAGATTCTACACAATTGTTCAGTTACTTTATGTGGTCATTAAAAGAAGTACAATAGGGAAAAAAATTGATGTTGAAAGGAAATGCGTGTCTTCAATTAAATTCATCCTAGCTTTTTTTTAAAAATGAATGCTTTCCATGGCCTCATTTCAGCAAGGTATTTGATCATGTACATAAATTTAAGCTTGTGAGTCATTCTTTTGAAGTCAATGGGGCTTCTTGTACTTGAGCTGCACAAGTGCGTAAGTACCTTGCTAAATCAGGGCCTATGATACTTAAAGCCCAGTCTCCATCCTTACACCGCTGCAGAGATGCTGTTTCTCAGACCAACTTCTCTTTTATGCCATCTGCTCCAACACGAAAGGAAAGGGGGAGGGAGGAAGCCCATGAACAATGGAGTGATTATTCTCAGTTACAGTGAAATAGATGAACTCCACCTGCTATTTCTGCCGCTTAAACCTTGGCTGACACGGTGCAGCAGTGCACCGTGCACAGCAGACCTCAGCATCCCTCACGCTGCAGGCAGGCGGATCCAGAGGGCCCTTGAGCCAGGCCATTACAGAGCCCACTCTGCCTGCAGCAACGCAGAAGCCAGGAGTTCTAGCAAATGTTATGGAGAGTTTTCAGTAGCAGATCAGTCCTGCGAAAAATTGCTTTTTGGGGGGGGTTTGCTTTTTTTTCTTTCTTCTTTAGTCAGTAGGAGACACCGAGGCTTTCTCCAAAGAGCTCCTCGGGCAGACTCAGAAGCTGAGCAGCCCAGCTCTGCACAACGCCTCCGGAGGCAGTGGGGACCACAGCACACGTTAAGAGCTGAGGCACGTCTCCCTGCCTTTCTGCACCCTTTCCACCTGCTCCTCCCAAGTCTAGTACTTTGGACATAATTTGCAGGTTTCTGTCTAAAAGGTTTCTCTTTCTTTCTTTGTCTTCCTATAGAAAGCAAAATTAACGGAAGTATTTAAGACAGGAAGCCATTATTTCCTTGGAATCAGAGGTTTTGTTTTGGGGGGTTTTTTTTGCAAAAATAAGGTTTTCTTTGTTATGAAGTGTGTTGTGAACTAAACTTTTTTTTTTTTTTTTTTTTTTTTTTTTTTTTTTTTTTTTTTGAGAAAAACATTTTGCAGGGTTGTAACCTGGCTTTACAGATTCTTCAGAAGTAGACAAGACTAGAGTACATCACTTCTTATTTCCCTTCAGAATCTCCAATTACCCCGAATTTGCCTTTAAAAGCATGCATTTTGGCTATCGTAATCAACTCCTTGTATCACACGTATTTCCAATGATCGATTATTTGAAACTGGGAATTTTTATTCCAATACATTGTAAATACAACAGTAGATCTGTGGCCAGATTACAGTTTGGATATGCTAGTCTGCTGAGTGGAGCTGAGACACAAGCAGTAATTATCAATCTTCCATCACTTTCAGTGCTGACGCACAAGTTTTTGCTGCTTCCCTACAGGGCTCTGCTACTTTTTAGCAGCCAGCATTGGACATCTGTCACACATACTGTATGTCATAACAAATAGATCATTACAGAAAAAAATGCAAAGCTATAAATGTAGAAAAGCAGAAAACATTACGATTATTATCCCTGGGTGTTACTATAATACTGTCAGAATAAATCCCAAATACATTTTTATTATTTTCTTTGTGAAACTGACTGTATCATAAAATCTCATTAAAACATGTAAATGTAATACACTCTCTTTTATGGGCTACTTCATATTTTCTGAGTGGCAATACATGCAATACATGGCAGTACATGTAAAACGTGGCAATACATGTGGCCACCAGATTGTCGGGCATGCATTTTTATGACAATGTGGATGGTTCAAAAGCATCAGCTGTGGGCAAATGTTCACTGCAGAAACAGCTATAGTGGTAAAGACGTTGCTGTCCCCAAGCAGTTCATTGCCACTGTCCACCAGAGGTCTTTATGAATAGCATAGAGAGATGTTTGCCAGCAGTGACATCGGCAGAACTGAGCTGGCACTGGGTATGTTGTAGCTGACCTCCTGAGTTCCCATGGAGCCGTATGCTGCTAATTCTGGCAATAGTATCATAAGTCACTTGATAATTGAGGTCGGTTGCAGAGCGCTAGCACTTGTATTCATGTGATTGTTCCCCAGTCATTTAAAACCTAAATAAAAGGCAGGATTTTTTGCTTTTAAAGGAAAAGAGCAAGGAAAAAGTAACCCAGGTGTATGCTAGTAAGAAGATGACTGAGAAACTGTGCCACATTTCTCATGTGTGTATATATATATATATATGCATGTATATATGTGTGCTAATGTGTAATAATTACAGTTTTATAACGTTGGTCTCAACACATTTCAGAATGTATTTTTGGCCATGATATTTTGCTATTTTTTATTATTTCTTGTGAAATACTGTGTTGACCTGTAGCACTAAGGAGGTAAGCCAATACTTTAATTTTTAAACTTGTGGTCTGAACCGAATGCCAGTGGTATATGCAGATTGTGTATAATGTTGTAGCTCATTTGTGTTAACTGGCAATCAGTTTATTTTATTTTAAAAACAGAAATGTAGATAAACCTTGAGTACACTGGGAAGAATTTTTGGTTGGTTTGTTTGTCTGGGTTTTTGCTTAGTAGAAGTTGGGCAGAGTGACTGTCATTGTGAAGGTTTTGACTGAATAAGCCTGTTCGTATAATGTAATTACCACAGACTGAGGTATTTGTTTCTTTCCTGTCAAGAAAATATTGCCCGTTAGGTTGTTTACCATCACTCTACTGAGTGCTAGTTTTCATACAGTTTAATGCAAGCAAGAAATAAAGGCAGGCTAGAAGGGTTGTATTTTGGGAAGCAGTAACTGAAAAAAACCTGAAAGGTCCTTGCATTTAAATGAGTGAACAGGAGCTCCTGGTGCTTTGAAGAGTATCCAGGAGCTCCCAGAGCTCCTGGCTGGAACTGGAAAATACTGAGCATGGGGAAAGTCATGGCATTCATGTATGCAGTGCTGCTGTGGTATGCACTCTAGTATTCAAAGCTTGAAGCAATGTTTACAATTGAAAAGAGTTTAGGAAGGATCTGACGGTTTCCCAAAGTGAGATGAAAGGAACTGGGTCTCTGTGGCCCATCCACTAGATGCCCAGATAGCAGAGGATTCTTCAGCTGAGCCAGATGTGTTGGAAATGTAACACTACCTGTTAGCTGGATGTAGGAGTATAAGAAATATGATAGTTTGTAAAAGTGAGAGTGATCAACTATAGAGTAATTTGCCTGTGATTTTCATCAGATTTCAGTGTGTCTCTGAAAAATCATGTTTTAGTACCAAAAAGAGTTAGGGTTTGAGGAAAGAATCACTGGGTAAACTTTTTATGAACTGCACTTATCTATGAGGTCAAGCTAAATGTTCCGTATGACTTTGTGTTTCTAAGAATCAATGGCTCTCCTTTTCTAGTGTAATTACATTATTGCAGTTTTGATTTAAAGACAGTTTTCCAAGTTAGATGGCATTTTCTGTGAAAGAAACACCTGCAAATTTTTGGTGAATAACTGAGGTTAAGAATCTATGACGATACATACTGCTTTCATGAGAAGTTTGCTTTCAACATAACTGCTTTTATTTCTGGAAGAAAGTATCTGGGGACTTTGCTACTTTTCAATCGAAATACTGCAATTTCTATGTACTTCTTGAGGGTTGCATAGTGGGCTATAAACAGTGCAGAGGACCTTCAGAGTGCTATCCATATGAGAGTGAACTTGATTCATACTGATGAAGAGGGGAAAAATAGAAATCTTTTCAATTGGTTGGCTGTATCACTGTGTTTTTATGTTGTGAATAGCGACATCCGTGGAGCTGCCGTAAGTCCTTTAGATTATATGCATTTGTCTGCAGAAAGAGGATGTTTGTACCTAGTTTCCTGAAGAAAACCTTCTGTAAAAGGTTTATTTTGTGCAAATAAGAGCCCTGCAAGGTGCTAAAATTTTTAAAACTTAGTGGGCTAGATAATTAACATTTTGCCTCATTTGCACCTCTGAAACGTTCCATTTCCATGTCTTGCAGTAAGCATCTTTCTGAAAATGTCAGGCACTGCATAATGGAAGAGTGTTCTAATTTCAGTTCCCTATTAGTAAAACATCTTAATAAAAATAGGTTGCTTCCTGCTATATTTCATTTAGCTGTTGAATACAATGCTAATGTATTCTCATGTACAAAACCCTTAGAAAATATTCTATTCTGCACAGGCAAATTTAGAATTAACAGAAGATGTTTTGTGAATTTCTCTTACTTCATGATTTTTATCCAAAATGCCATGTAAAAGATGGGGACAGCAAATAGCTCTTGTGCTTGCAGCCACAGCTCTGCAGTTAGCTCCTGAGTTCAGCTGTTTACATGGGCTGCTCCAACCAGTGCTGCTGGCTGGGAGGAGGGCAGAGCGTGACCCCCTGCATCCAGCCGCGAGGCTGGGGCTGAGCCCCTCTGCCTGGGGAAGGGATGCCCGAATCTCTGGCATCTTACAGCTTGTACTGCTTGCTGGTGAGGCTGGCTGGCTGGCTGAGCCCTGCAAGATGGCAGAGAAGGAAGAGATGGTGGGGGAATAACGACTGCAGACAGCACTTACTGTGGGGACCTTCAGGCTGACAATTCCCCACCTGGCACAAATTTGCTCCAGGGCTCATCGTTCCACCCGTTTTTCCCTGCTGCTGACTTCGCACTCCCGCCTCTGCCTCCTGCAAAGTGCACATCTGTGCTCTGCCATTCCAGAACCCCAAACAGTGCTGCTGTTCTCAATGGGGTAGACCTAGTTTTGCTGAGGAGTCTGGTCAGCGGCATGCTATAGCTTGCCAATACAACGGAGAAAATGTCTTCATAGGGGCACAGTTATACTACTTTTAGGGGCTAGAGGAACAATAGTATTTTCTGGCTTGGGGAGGAAAGCAGTTGTGAGAACTTTTTTCCTGTGCACCAGGAGTGTGTATTTTCCCACTGTTCTGTAGACCAGGCACTCTGTTTCTTCCTCTTGGCACAATGCCCTGTTTTTTGGTAACAGAACTGAGATATATATATATATAAGGATAGGAGAGAGGCAGTGGGAGAGGGAAGACAAAGTAAACAAAGACAACAGCTTCTCACACTGACAAAATGTCTGGGCATTTTATTCTATTCCTAACCTTCCACTTTATTCCACTCTCACAGCAAAGCAGATCAATGCTTCTAAGAAGCAGACGAGGGTGCGGAGTGTCGTGGCACGTGGCATTGGGCTTCCTTGTCACTCTGTGGATGATGCCTGTGCACGCACAGTCACCACTGCAAACTTGATTAAACTGTTATTATCTGTGGAACAGGGAAGTTTGCTTTAGGCCCCATTGTGCAGAAGCTTTGAGTCTCATTGTGGTAGGTGCCACTGGAGATGTCCATTGGAAGCTGAGTATTATTCACTGTTACAATACCTACCCAGCTTTTTTTGCTGTTCCTGTCTAGGTAGTTATCAGTATTCTGAGATTTGCTTACAAAGTGACAACAACATCAAAAGTAACTTAAATCTTTTCTGGATACGTTGTTCATGTTGAACAGCTGGACCCAGAGGGTGGTGATCCGTGGCATGAAGTCTAGTTGGAGGCCAGTAACTAGCGGTGTACCTCAGGGGTCAATACTGGGTCCAGTCCTTTTCAACATCTTCATTAATGATCTGGATGATTGGGCAGAGTGTACCCTCAGCAAGTTTGCAGATGACACAAAACTGGGAGGGGTGGCTGATTCACCAGAGGGTCGTGCTGCCATCCAGAGGGACCTCGACAGGCTGGAGAAATGGGCTGACAGCAACCTCATGAAGTTCAGCAAGGGGAAGTGCAAAGTCCTGCACCTGCAAGGATCAGTCCCAGGCACCACTATATGCTGGGGGCCACCCAGCTGGAAAGCAGCTTTGCAGAAAAGGACCTGGTGGTCCTGGTGGACACCGAGTTGAGCATGGGCCACCCACACGCTCCTGTGGCAAAGCAAGCTAACTGTATCCTGGGCTGCATTAGGAGGATTGCTGCCAGTAGGTCAAGGGAAGTGATCCTTCCCCTCGACTCAGCACTGGTGAGGCGACACCTGGAGCGCTGGGTCCAGTTCTGGTCTCCCTAGTACAAAAGAGACAGGGACATAGTTAAGAGAGTCCAGCAAAGGGGCACTAAGATGATGAAGGCACTGGAGCATGCGTCTCAAATAAGCAGAGGCTGAGAAAGCTGGGACTGTTCAGCCTGGAGAAAAGACTTAGGGGGGGGATGTCATCAATGTGCACAAATACCTGAGGGGAGGGTGCAAAAAGCCAGACTCCTTTTCAGTGGTATCCAGTGACAGGACAAGAGGCAATGGGCACAAGCTGTAACACAGGAGGTTCCATCCGAACATCAGGAAACATGTTTCCACTCTGAGGGTCACTGAGCATCGGCCAGGTTGCCCAGGGAGGTTGTGGAGTTTCCATCCTTGGAGATATTCAAAAGCTGTCTGGACACAGTCCTGGGAAACTGGCCCTGGGTGGCCCAGGGGTGTTGGACCAGGCAACCTCCAGAGGTCCCTTCCAACCTCAACCGTTCTGTTATTCTGTGACTAAAGTACAATTTTACAATTGACAAGTCATTTCCAGTTTATGATACTTGAATATGCAGCAACTTTAATTTATTGAGAGCAGCAAAAGACAGACAGGTAACTGGTTGGTGGGAATGGACTTCTAATGGCAGTATGAAATGTGCAGTTAGAACAGCAATGGGAATGCATCACTGTGTGATGAACATTAGAGATAAAAGCCCTTTTTTATCTTCAGCCAAAAGAGGTTTTCCTTTCGTCTTAAGCAGTAGCTGCATTTCTCAGGAGAAACTTGCCATCCATCTCCCTTACTCCACAGCATAGTCCTTTACAGAAGTGTGGGAGCTCTCCTGGATGAGTGCAGTGGCAAGCAGGCCTATGCCCTTCCCAATATATCAGTCTTTGATGGAGGCAGTCGTACAGGCTTGTTGCTTGGGAAGTATGGGCTGAGCTTTTCAGCTCCTCACGTTTCCTGCTCATCTGCAACGTGCCTTAGTAACATATCCCATCTCCTCTTTCACCATGTATAGCACTGACAGGGCAGTGAAAACTCTATGCAAGCCTTCCACTTCACTTTAATAGAATTTTTGTGGGGTATGCATCGAGACTTAAACCTTTCTTCACGTCTGATAAGACTCACTGCAAGACGTGAAATAAAAACAAAATTTATGTGCTGTTTCTCTGCATCAGCGTTGAATATAAACCCATAGACTATAGCTTTAGACTAATTAAGTCTCCCTAATGAGTTCCCTTCCTGTTATTGCAGAGCGTGGAAAAATTGCCAGAAATATATACATTTGATTTTCAAAATGGAAAATGGATCTTAAGGACAAAAGCATGCTTACGTTAAGAAATGATAATAGTAATTTAACTTAGAAACCTCTGGTTTAGCCTTGCTGGAACACAGGCTAGCCTCTTAAAAGCTGCATTTATTTGTTTGTGGCTGTAATTCAGAGTGGAACTCAAAAACCAGAAAGACTTTGCTCAAACAATTTATTTTGGGCTGGGCTCTAAGTCACCAAATTTCAGAACAAAGGGAATCTTTATCTCAAAGTTTATAAACTCCTGGAAGTTAATCTTATAACACAAAGCCTGTCAAATGCTTAACTATCATCACTATCGCAACACTATAATATTTTAGTTAGATGTTTATCATGGCATAGCTTTAATGAAAATACAGTGCTGTTTAAAATCACAGACCTCTGCGTTTACTCATATGAGATGAAGTGATGCAAGTACACACATACACAGAATTTTGGTGGGGTTTTTTTGTGTCAGACGTATAACAACATACTTGTACAGTACTCAAGAGAAGACTTCTAATAAAACAGACATTCAAAGCACACTGAATAATTAAAAAAACATTTTATATGCAGTACATTTTTGTCATGTCATATTTAAAGGTATTACTTGGCTTCAGAAGTGCTTGGATTTGCCAGTTGTTACCTTCATGGTTTACTCTGATTGCAATTGCTGCGTTGCAACCTAATACGAGAGGCCATTTGTAATGCCTTAGGTTCTCATATTCCTCATTTCTGATTAAGCCTTTCTGGCCTCATCACATAGAAAAATATATTTTTTTAAATTTTTTATTTCCCATGATGAATATATCAGTATGTTGGTGTGTTTAGTCACAAATTTTTACTGATGACTGAATAAATGAGACTTTGGGATGGCCCCATTTAAAGTGGTTGGAGCAAATTCACAAATCAAAGGAGATAGAACCGGCCTTTTATGGCTTGAACAGGCTGGGTTTTCTTCACAACTCTTACATAGGTTTCTACAGATCCTTTATATATTTCACAGAAATATTTCAAAGTAAAAAGTTTCATATCTTTCCTTAACATAGTATGAGAGCTGAGCTAAAAGGACACAGATATTTTATTTCAGATTTGTATGCTCTGCTTTAATCTAGTGCCCTTTAAAGTATAACCCATGATAGAAGGTTACCAGATTGTCTCCTGCTTTCATTGCCGTGTACACTATTCTTTTTTTTTTTTTTTTTTTTAAATAAAATACATGTTTCATTTTAACAACATTTATGAGCATTGTAATTTTTTTAGGGCTGAATCCTGAAAGATGCTGACGACCAATATTTCCCATATTTTTCAGTGAACATAAGTGTCTTCTCTGACATTCTCAGAAGTCTGATCTTTATACTGGTATATAGCAGATGGACATGACAGAGGGTGAGCTTTGGCAGCACTGTAAGGCAGATATCAGCTTTACTATGACCATCTCCAAGGGAGAGACAAGCACTCCAACAGAACTTCAAGCTGCTACTTCCCATTTATTTTGGGGGTCCTTTTTTTAGGTGCCTGTTACTGTGGTATTTCTAACAGTGACAGGTAAATGATCAGTTGCTCAAAATACTACTGTTGTCTTACTTGAATATTTGTAAAGTATTATGTATTTATATAGTTTGCTTGAGTGTTTGTACTTTTTTCAGTTAAACTGAATTACTGCTCTTAGTTTGACAACATTAATATTGTACAGTACTAAGAAAGTGTCGTGGTTTAACCCCAGCCAGCAGCTAAGCACCACGCAGCCGCTCACTCACTCCCCCTCACCCAATGGGATGGGGGAGAAAATCGGGAAAAGAAGTAAAATTCGTGGGTTGAGATAAGAACAGTTTAGTAGAACAGAAAAGAAGAAACTAATAATGATAATGATAACACTAATAAAATGACAACAGTAATAATAAAAGGATTGGAATGTACAAATGATGCGCAGTGCAATTGCTCACCACCCGCTGACCGGCACCCAGCTAGTCCCCGAGCGGCGATTCCCCGCCCCCACTCCCCAGTTCCTATACTAGATGTGACGTCCCATGGTATGGAATACCCCTTTGGCCAGTTTGGGTCAGCTGCCCTGGCTGTGTCCTGTGCCAACTTCTTGTGCCCCTCCAGCTTTCTCGCTGGCTGGGCATGAGAAGCTGAAAAATCCTTGACTTTAGACTAAACACTACTTAGCAACAACTGAAAACATCGGTGTGTTATCAACATTCTTCGCATACTGAACTCAAAACATAGCACTGTACCAGCTACTAGAAAGACAGTTAACTCTATCCCAGCTGAAACCAGGACAGTATGTCTAAAAAAATTTGTATGCAGGCCATTATTTTGATTCAAGAATAAATATAATGGTTCTTTCTGACTGAAATAAATGAAGAAGCAGTGTATTTTATATGGAATTCATCACAGACTTTGAATAAGTAGGAAATTCTAATGCAAAATAATTCTGGAATGAGACTGCAAAATTTTAAAGACTGGAAATTAAAAATTACTGTAGTGTCATGGATCTCTGTGAATAAAAGAAATGTGAAATCTTTTTCTATTAACTTTTTTTTCCAGAAATATCATTAGAAACATTTCTTTGAAATGCATAAAACTAATTGTATGTGTATTCTGACTTTTATGCGTGAAAACTCCACTGCTTCCACAAAAGCTGTGCTTAAGATATAAATCAGAATCTGTGTGTATTTTCAAAAAGGTATAAACTTGAACAACTCAATTCTCTTTTCTAGGAACAGTTCATAAGGTGAGATGAGAGTTGATGGAATATCCTTACAAAAATCATGTGCAGCAACTCCTATGGAATCTAGAAACTGTGTAGGAAATGTTGGGAACGTAACAAGCATCTGTGCATTTCAGTTTTGTTAAGTTAAAGACTTTTCCTTAATTTTTGTCCCTCGCTGACTACTATAAAGAAAAAAAAATATAAGGCTCTTGCAAATGTAAAATATTGTTCATTTTTAAATGCTTCTGGTTCAGATGTGTTGCTCAGTTAACCTGAAACAGCTTTGGGAGCCTTCATGCAAAGGACAACATTTATGTAAAACCTAAGAGGATGCAAAAATTGGGCAGATAGTGAAAAATGAGTAATGACTACTCGTTTTCTGTTTTAATACTAGGTTTTATTTGAACAACTGGTAGGGAATAAATTGCTATATAACTTCTTTTTTTCATCACTTTTTAGGTCTAACTGTGCTGAGAATATCCGGAAACACATCTTACATACAGGAAAGCATGAAGGAGTAAAAATGTATAACTGTCCTAAGTGTAACTATGGAACCAATATCCCTGTGGAGTTTCGTAACCACTTGAAAGAACTACACCCAGACATTGAAAATCCTGATCTGGCATACTTGCATGCTGGTAAGGTCATTCTTCCCTTTGCTTACAAATTCTTTTCTTTTCTATATGAGCATGCTTAAAGGATTGCAATAAGAAAGCTAGCTGTTATGTTATTATCATTTATTCTGAAGAAGAACATGATTTTAAAATGGGCTTAGTCCTCTTGAAGCTTTCACAAGGGGTGAAGGTTATGCATTAAGCACTGAAATCCATTCATGTTTCACAAGCAAAGCTTGCAGTTCAATACATAAACCTCAGAAGTGCGTGCTATTTAGATGCCTCGTTTTGAAATCTAGTTGAACTTTTATAGAGAAATAATTTTTTAACATTTGTATTAAGTCCCTCTGCCCACCCTATTCCCCCAAGAACAGAAAAACAAAATTCCTTTGGAAATACAGTCAAATTAATGTACCGCTTTAAAAATTTTTAGATTTCATTACAAAGAAGCAGGCAGTGTTAAACATTAAAAGATAGAATAGCGGAGATCAATCAATAACTTACATGTATATTTTGAGGCTTTACATTAGAGAGCGCACATATGGAAGTCACTGAAGGAATGCAAAACAAAAACATTGCTTTGGAAACAGGGATTAAAAGAAAAAAGTTGGGGTGTTTCCTGTTTAGGAACAAAATTTTCTTATTTTAGAGATTCTACAGTTGAGAATAGAAGGCAGAAGTTTAATGGGAGCATCAAGTTAGGAGAAAAATAAGAGTTCAATGGCAAGAGGTTAGGAGAAATAATATAAAATTAGGCTGAGCTTGAATGAAATGTGATCTTAACTCAGGAGAGGCAGATAACTTAGACATCACTGGGCGGGAAGACAAGTCAGAGCAGTGGGAAAAAAAGAACAGATGGCGAGAAGAAAGAGTTGGGGAATCCAGAGGAGGAAGCTACGTGGGCCAAATTCTCCCTAAGATGCAAATTAATCTTCTATCAGAGTACTACTATTAGTACTGCTGTGTCAGATTTGAATCTTCTTCTGTAAGGAATTGATCTCATAATTTTTGAGGTCCTCATACTGGTAAAAAAACAGGACCCAGAGAGCTTTCATTCAGCTCTGTGCAGTGTGTACACTCAAGTTATTTTAAAACCTCTCAGTCTTCTCAAAATGACTGCTTGCTTTCCTGACTAGAGGCAGTGTATTATTTGTACCATATATTTCTATTTGCCAAGTATTCCACTTCATTTTGGAACCAATCATCATGTCATGTCAGCATATGGTGGATAATATCTGGATGTGCAAACAAAATGCCAGTTGGCGGAATACCAATTTCAAAATAGGTCAGAAAACTGATCACATTTCACCATAGTTCTCACTAAACTGAATGAATATTCAACTCAGAGCTTAAATCCAGACACTGTTGGACTTTTACTACAATAATCCCATGTAAAATAATATGAAAAATTAAAATGCTTTCAATAGACAGATATACAGACACAACACAGCTATAACACTGGTAGAATCACTAACATTTTTCCAAAATTACAAAATCTGTGTAAATTTTCACGTTACTTGTTCAAGACTATATCTAGGTAAATGAATTGCTCATTCCAGAATGCTGTGGTTAAAACTATTCAACTTGCTTGTCTTGGCAACATGGGAAAACTGTCATCAATGTGTTGTATACTAACGATATTTATTTTCTATACATTCATTCTTATACTATAGAAATCCCCTTGCACTAAACAGGGTACTGTACAAACATATTAGTACTAGCAAGAACTGGTTGTCACTTAATTATTGCCAGTCTAGCCTGGTATTGGTATGCAACAAAAGCATTGAAATATTGTTTGCATAATCCCATCACTAAAAGGGCAATACTATATTTTCCTTTCAGAAAGAAACACTGTTAAAGCAGGACCTAGGTGGTAATTGTGCATTCACATCAGAGTTGAATTAAAGGGGGTTTCATTTCTTCTTTTCCATCCATTTCTGACGGCTGGACACCTGAGAGTTAAAGGTTTTAGAGAAGATTTTTAGAAGAATGAGGGGATAACTCCCGTGCCCTGGCTAACATCCCCTATAAAAATAAGATTTGTTCTATGTCTGGTTCACGGTTACTGATTACTTATTGGTCATTGGCTGCACCCACAGAGAATCCACAACATGACATAGAACCTTTTAGGATGATAGGGGTATGAAAGTGTCATACAAGATCGATTTTTTTTTTTTTTTTTTTTTTTTTTAAACCTTAAATATATTTGTCTGTCTTTTCTGTTCTAATATTGCTTTGTAACAAGCAAGCCAGCCCCTTTGCTTCTTTAAGCAGAATAGAAATAGAGTCTTATCCCTGGCAAAGAGACAGACACCAACTCCAGCCACTTCGCAGGACCAGTCAGAAACTCCTTCACCACAACCCACCAAGAATAGAGCTGTGGGGTACCTTTAGGGTGTGGCTGGGAGTAGGAATCAAATCTGTTTCTCATCTGTGAAATTAAGATTATCAGTTGGATTTCTAATTCAAAGTTAATGCTCTTTATAACATAATGCTCTAATACTAATTTCTGTTTAGTTTTCTTTGGCAACTACTATACTGCTTTATGGGGTCAGCGGCAGTAAGGAGCTTGAAGAAGCTGCATTTCTAAGGGAGAGGCTGTGGAAGGTGGAAGGTAGAACTGGTTAGCTTCTACATGAGTAAGGATGATACTGTAATTGATAGGTGATGGCACTTTCTGTTCTGCATCTTTGAAATGCTGTATAATGTGAGGAATTGATACATCGAAATGCCAGAAAACCAGGTCTTCAGACTTCCTTTCCTCTTTTTGCTATAGGCTCTGTCATAGGGGGAGATACTTAACTATACAACTGTATCCCTTATAAACCTTATGAAGTCCATTATATATTTTAAAACAATAACAACCTAGAGAATACTTTTGTCTTTAACTTTTAAGATGTACTGCATTTGAACAGCAGGCCTTTAATGCACACAAAACAACAGAGAGATATATGCATCTACACATAAAATTATGGATTGAATTTGCTAGATTACATTTCAAATACTAATTTACACATTTAACCTCTTTTTTTTATACAAATCATCAAATCTGTTTGTGGATTGTTCTGTAAGAGCTTTATGCCTGTTTCTTGATATTCTCTGACTCATTTTTTCAAGGTCTGTGTTGAAATCAAAATTTTGTTTAAAAAAAAAGCCAGAAATCCAGTGATTGTTGATTATCCACAATATTCATTTATTTTCTTTTAAAAAATCACATTTAAGATACCAATAGATTTTATAGCTGTTCTAGAACAGAAGTGGGCTTACTAGTAAGCTCAGGAATCCTGCAGTTAATGTTTTAGTCATGGAAATTTGGTTCCAATGGAAGCTATTTGTATTATTCTTGTTATCAATGCGCAAATCTGAAAATTTGTCATTACAAATGGAAAATTAATACAATAAGTGAGTGAATTGTCCTATCATGTTGATGACTATCTTTTTAGTGATTATTTTATATTTTTAAAAAAAAAAAAGATATTATTTGATAAAGAAAATTCTTCCCACTGTGGACTTGTGTGTATGGCAAGTCTCAAAGCAAGCTGAAGAAATCTTTGGATTGATTCTTGTATGCATTACATTTCCAAGAGTCTTGGATATGTTTTTTCTTCCAACTGACGCTACATCTCAATACTGAGTTGAACTGAACCTGAATACTTTGGTAAGTGGGACAGGGAAGGGGCCTGTACCTGTGGTAGAACTTGAAAGGATAAGTACTCCAGCTGTCTTAGTGCTTTGTCTGCTTTGGAGCAGCATCACTTCGTAGTGATAATTTCAGTATGAACTAAATGTTTATCATTTAAAAGCTCTTGTCTTATAAACATTATGATACTATTATGATGCATTATTTATATCCAAAGAGCGTAATATCTATGGCTTGACATCTCCATTATTCTAATAGCCACAGAGACCATGGCATCTCACTGTGTGCATAGTAGTCTTCTGTGGATACTAAGCAGGCCATAAGGCAAAAAACTCTTCAGAGAGAAGAGGAGCAGTTTGCTCGCTGTTGTTTTTTGTGATCATGTTGAAAGTTGTGAGATGATACTGTTTTTTTCTGTATCTTTATTTCTGTGCTGCACTGTTAAAAGTGAACATGATCTCCTCGAATGAGTTCTACTCTAGGAAATCAGAATAACCCAGTTTTTCACTCAGTGACTGATTTAGTGGGTTTGCCGTCTGTCTGAGTTTCCCTATGTGCAAAATAGGTGCAACACCTACATAGTTCAAGTCACAAAGCTTTTGCTTGAAAATGGCTTCACAATAGTCAACTATGTGATTAGGGAACTGCTTAAGACATTGGAACAGAAAATTTGGAGATGTTTCACTTAATGTAGAATTAGCAGTCATACAAAATCTTTTTTGAAAGTCTTTTCTTTTAAAAAAAAATAAATCAGGGAATCAGATTAAATAAATCAGATCAATTCACTGTACTTTTTGGTAAGTCTGTTTTTTCTTTGAAAGTGATACTATGCTTGCAAAGCACTCAAGTTATCCAGCATGCTCGGAGAGAGTCTGCCACCCTGGGCCCTGTGAGTAGGAGTGGAGGATTGCTTTCTCTTAGGGATCCTGACAGAACTAAAAGCGTGAGCCGCTTCCCCTCGCTGCACAGACGTGTTTTGGGGAATGCTTGGAAGTACAGCTTTGTGTGCCTGTGCCTCTGTGAAAATTATAGGTGCCTCTGGGGTTGGGCATCCACAGAACAAAGATCGTGACGATCATGTTTTGGCAGTTGGCTGCCTACGTGGTGATTGAACGCTTAGTGCTCTTGAAGAGTTACATAATTCATGACCAAAATGATAGATAGGTACTTGATTATAGTGTATGAGTTGCTTCACAGGGAGAAAATACCAGACATGAGCTACTCTTAATCTAGCTGAGAAAAGCCTAAGAAACATCAGTTACTGAAAGTGTAGTCAGACAAATTGAAACGAGAAACAAGGTGCAAACACTTAAATATGAGGTCGATTAAGCTCTGGCAGCTACTAGCAAAAGAAATTATCCCTGTTGCGTTCCTTTGAGCCTTGAGAAGACCAGATGTCTTTCTGGAAGATAGGTTTTAGGAGGACCCAAGGTTGCTGGGTTCACTGCAAAACTAATTAAGTGTTATTTCAGGGGCTTTGATATACCAGAAGTCAGAATATTATCTAATAGTCCTTTCTGGTCTTAAATCTTAAAACAGTGTTAATCTACAGCCTGTTGATAAGGGCTGTGTTTGTGAATCTAAAGTGCTTAGGTGTTGTGATAGCAAAGGTACAGCTGAGGAGACATGCAAGTCCCCCAAAGTGTTCTTCCTCATAGAGATGACATTCCCATCATCGGTGCTAAATTCTTACTCTCTTTGAGCCTGAAGTACCTGAGTAGAGATACACTTGCCTAAAATAAGTTTCTTTCTGGTATGTCATTAAATCCTTAATAAAATACATTGGAACATACATTTATTTATTTAAGGTGTTTGAAGAATCCTTATGAATTCTGCTCTTTTGGTTGGCACTTTCCTTACTGTGTTATTGGCTTCTGAGATCTGAAATCAATGAAAAGACAGTTCAATTAATCATCTGTTCACTAAACCAGGCCTACATCCTGCTCTTTTCTTGTTTAGATTAGGGGAACAGAGTTAGGGGATGTTTTAGTTCTTTCCAGAGAGCAATAAAAATGAGAAAAGTTTACTGCAAGGTCTCTTTTACGCATGTTTGAAAAATATTTTTCCAAATTTTAAGTGCACTTTTCGAAAGGCTGTGATCTCCACACGTTTCTCTTTCAGTTTCTTTAGCTTTCGAGAAACAAGGCTGTACTAGCAACCCGCAACATGATTACATCATCAACAAAGGACAAAATTGTGATCCTATCAGTTGTAACAGTTGCAATATTCATGAATGGAATTCTGAAAGTTCAAATAGTTAATCCCAAATAAAATTGTGATCTTTATCCCACTTGACAGCTACATTTATCAAATTATTAAGAGAAAAAATTGATTGCTAAAAGTTATGGTGTGATCTATTATGT
The DNA here is from genome assembly GCF_900496995.4 of Aquila chrysaetos chrysaetos. Classification (NCBI taxonomy): domain Eukaryota; kingdom Metazoa; phylum Chordata; class Aves; order Accipitriformes; family Accipitridae; genus Aquila; species Aquila chrysaetos. Next base: position 64,531,219 of record NC_044007.1, read on the forward strand.
GATTTTTATCAAGGTATAACTGTATTACCAAGTGGAAACTGCAGACTTATTCAGAATGTGAATTGGACACACATAACCTGATAATATAGCAATTATACTACTATCCTAGTGCTTTTCTACTTCTAAATTTTTCTTTTTTTTCTTATCCTTTCTTTTGCATCTTCTGACTCTTTAATAGAAAATATAAAGTTGGAAAAACTGAGGAAAAATGAAATAATAAAAACCTGTTTGCTCTTATACTCTCTGAATTCATCAAGCTACAAAAATATAAAATCAGTGAATGCTATTTATCAATGACATAATGGAAATAAAAGTCAGTTGAGTACCTATGGAAACTTGTAATTCATACCTTAAGTAAAGCCTCCAAAGAATGGATATAGTTTTGTTTGCAAGCATATTTAACTTTTTTCTTGGAATAGTTATGTTCTTAGTCTTTATCACTGTTTAAATAAAATACTTTAAATGCTGTAATTTGAAACAATATTAAAAATCTGTCATTGCTAGATATAGCAGAATATTGCTTGCTTTTCTAGTCAGATAAAACATTATTTTTGATGGCTGGTATACTGAAAAAAAAAGGCAGCAGCAGCAGCTCTGCTTCAAACAGGTTTGCTCTTGTCATAGCTATTAGTGCTAGTCTTTCAATAGCATGTCATGTTGATTGGCAGACACTCCTTTTCCTCTTTTGTGAAGAATAATAATTTTAGTGTGTGCTTGAAATAAAAACCTAGTATAAATGATTTTCTGTTTGTAAAGGAGAAAGCTAGGTTCCTTATAACCTATGTAGATTACGTATTATTGTGTTTCAGGAAAAATTAATCTGCGTTTTAAAAAACCCTAAAACCTAAGTCATTTGATTATTTTTATAACTGTCTTCTATTAGAAGGCTTCGTATGCCAAGCAGAGCTTCCATAGCCAGTATCTTTATCTGGGTGGTCTTGAGAGTGGAGTTGGTTCTTTCCAGGTAGCAAGTAAAGTAGGAAAAAAAGAAAAAATTGAGGTCATGAAAGGATTTTTTTTTTTTTTTTTTTTTTTTTCTAGTATGTAGCTTTTGCTACTGCTGTTGAAGAGCTTAGGGATTCCTTTCATAGTCCCTTAGTTGCTTTTCCTGAACAGTCAGCATATATTGCTGCTGAGTGACATGAAAGAAGGTGTTGAAATATTTTGATGCAAATACTACATCATCTAATATGCAAAACCCACCACTATTAATATTAGTTATAGTCTATAAGTGGATGATATCCTCGGGTAAGAGTGAAGGTGTGCTGGTTTTGGCTGGGATACGGTTAATTTTCTTCCTAGTAGCTGGTATGGGGCTGTGTTTTGGATTTGTGCTGAGAACAGTGCTGATAACACAGGGATGTGTTCGCTGTTGCCGAGCAGTGCTTACCCAGAGCCAAGGGCTGTTCTGCTTCTCAGCCCACCCCACCAGCGAGGAGGCTGGGGGGGCACAGGGAGCTGGGAGGGGACACAGCCGGGACAGCTGACCCCGACTGACCCAAGGGATATCCCAGACCGTATGGCGTCATGCTCAGCTTATAGACCTGGGGGAAGAAGGAGGAAGGGGGGACGTTCAGAGTGATGGCGTTTGTCTTCCCAAGTCACCGTTAGGCGTGACGGAGCCCTGCTTTCCTGGAGATGGCTGAACACCTGCCTGCCCATGGGAAGTGGGGAAGGAATTCCTTGTTTTGCTTTGCTTGTGCACGTGGCTTTTGCTTTCCCTATTAAATTGTCTTTATCTCAACCCACGAGTTTTCTCACTTTTACTCTTCTGATTCTCTCCCCCATCCCACCGTGGGGGAGTGAGTGAGCAGCTGCGTGGGGCTTAGTTGCTGGCTGGGTTTAAACCACGACAGAAGGCTATGAATTTCACTAAAGAAAAAATGTTCAGAATATAGTTTTAAAGGAAAAGGAAAATATTGCCTAGACCAAAGTCTGGAGCACCTCTTAATAACTCTGATCAGTACAGGTATAATGTCTGTCATATAGTGCATCAGGTAGTTGGCAGTAAGCTGCAGGGCCAACACACAAGTGGTTTTCATATTGTGTATAGCACCAATGGCATTTGTAGTCCCAATCCTGCATTCTGTTTCAATGCCTTTCTGCCCACGGCCCACTGCTCTGGGGGTTTTCTAGTCATCGTTGCTCCTTTCTGAAAAACTATCCCAGCTTGTCACACAGCAGCTAATTTTTTGTGGGGTGAGTTTTTACTCCTGAGCAGCTTGAATCTCTTTGCCCATGTCTAAACAGTTAATCTGGGTGTTGGCATGTGCCTGCTTTCCTGTCATTCCCTCCCTGTGGTATCCTGGTTTCCAAGGCGGGGAACCATTCAGCTGAGCTGGAAGGGAGCTATGCCACACTGGCCAATACAGAAACGCTCATCAGTTTTGAAATTTTCTGTTGAGCCCTAATGCCCACCTTTCATCTGCCCTCAAAACACCGCTGGATGGGCATCTGCTTTGCAAATTCCTTGCGTTGCGTTGGTAGCCATGTGCCGGATCCCTGCTGGTCTTCACAAAGACTGTTGCCTCTGGAAAGATGTCAGGTTCACCGATGAAAAGAAGGTAATCTTACTCCAAGCTATTATTTCATTACACTAATAGATAAAATATCCTTCATGAAGAACGAGACATATTATTGCCTATTTGGTGCTAAAAATAGGATATCCTAGCATAAAACTTTTAAAGCAAGGCTGAAATATTAAAGTACAGAAGTAGAAGAAAGGCCTTAAAACACGACAGCCATCTAGAAAGACAAAAATATTTAATTCTGCTAGAAAACATATATGCATAATAATGTGGTAAATATAATAATAAAAGGAAATATTAGTATTCAGATATCAACGTATTCAAATTCTGAGAAAAGCACCAAAACCCAGGATATCAGGGTCATCAAGAAAACTTTTCAAACAAACAAAAAAAAAGAAATGAACCTTACAGAAGGAATAAAAAATAAAGTTGTATAGTGCATAGGAGTAATTCAGGTTATTTTTATGTGGAGGTTGTCCTATATTCTGAACATTTAAGTTGCTTTCCTATTAGGAGAAGCTCTTTTAAGAGTAGGTGTCTCAGTGTATCATCCAGGGAAGTTATGCTGGAGTCTTAAGAAATATGAAGACCTTAATTTTTTAAAAATTTTATTATAATAAATGTAAAGTGTAAGATGCAGCTTAAAGAATATGAAAATGTTGATTTTAAATGTGTTGTGAATTTTTCATATATAAAATATAAACCATAACTATTTTATATGATATATTATATAAAATATGATGTATTTATATTATACAAATAAATAATTTTATATTGGTAATATAGAATATGACTAGTTTATATAAATTTTATTTCTATGAAAATATAAGTAATATCTATAACTGAACATAAATAATAAATATCCCAATGATGGCATCCCAATTATGAACAAATCATTTCATTACTTGGAGATTTGAGCTAACAGTACTTCCAAGACCTGGGGGCACTATATTTCAGTATAACCACATAGCAGAGTGTATTTTGCCTACATAATGCCACCAACTCTTGGCCTCTTTCACTGTGGCTGTACATTATTTAGAGGACACTTTAAATTTTCTCTTCCTGTGAGATGCTGCCAACATCTCAACAACCTGCACCGAAAGAGTGTACTCTTGATAAATAACTTAAATGACTAACATTTGTAAAGCTGCTTTGATTTGCTTGCTAGTCATTGTCTGAAGTTTCAATTTTTTAAAAAATTACACAAAAGAATTATTTGCCTGTTACACAAAATTTGGTTACTACACAAACTGGTGCAAATAACAGCAAATAATTCCAGAATCAGAAAAGCGTTGAAACAAATGTGGGTAATGTTAGGTATGGAAGGATTGAATCAAGTGTTAGTTTGTGTGCTTAGTGCTTTCTACTTCGGGTCGTGAGTGAGGAGAAGAGCCCTCAGCAATAATTGCTCCAATGAATCACAAATCATTGGCATTCCATACTGATTTTTAAAATTTCTTTTGGGCTTTCTTTTTGTTTGCTTTCATTGATCCAATGTACGCTGCACTGACTTTCCATTAATTTCTTGATGTGGCATCTTGGATCTTGACCTTTTGTAAGTAGGATGCCTTGTCTGTCTGATACACGTGTTCTTTTGTACTTCTAATTTCTATTTTACTTCCAATAGTTCTTCATAATTTTTCCCATCTTTTCATTTACCAGATCTTTGGTACCTTTCAAATGCTAAATGCTCTCCCATATATCCTTAGTAACCATGCTGGATTTTTCTGTCCTTTTTAATATTTAGGTTTTATTGGATGAATGTAGATTGCACCTTCTCTAACTGTGCCTTAAATAATTGCCACTTAAGGGAATTAAGAAGTACAAGGGAAGGAAAATGCTGACCCATAGACTAAGCAGAAGGAAAAAACGTTCCCACTGGGTCCAATTTCCTAAGAAGGACCATCAGGATAGTGACTAGGACCTGAAATTATGGGCTGAATGACCTCTAAAAAATTATCAGTTCAAAGAGGAGCTTGTCTATAACTGTTTGCACTAAGGGAAATGAAGATAGGTAGAAGTCTCACAGAAGAAAGATTGCTTCGCTTTCTTGGTGAACGTATAAGAGCGTAATATGAAACTATATCTCATATAAATACGTTGTATGCTGACTGTCTATAATTTTTGTATCATGTCAAAAAACCATGGAAGCAGATATCATAGCTCTTAACTCCCAGCAGGCCAGTTAGTGGGGAACCCCTTTTTCTACATGGGAAGATAGAAAGTACATCTTCTGAATTTAAGATATTTTATGCAGGTCTTTGGTTTATTGGAAAGAGTGCATGCTCATCAATATCTAATGTCAAAGAAATGGTTTGTACTAAAGAAACCACTGCAGATTTAATACAGATGTTTTCATTCTCTGAGTCATTACAGTATGACTTTCACATAATATTTTCTGATAGTAAAAAGGGACCTTAAAGTGAGTGCAATTTTCATATAAATTGCGTAGGAACCTGAGCATTAATGAAAACTTTGGGCTTCAGATAGTACAAATCCACATGACTGGATGAAAGGCACTGCTGGTTTAAACGGGCGCACTTCCAGTGGCTGGGGTGTGGGAAGTACAGGAGGTGTCCAACATCCAGAGGCAAAGTTGCTGGGCAGGTTTCTGCAGTGTAATTAAGAGGACTTCTCAGATATTTGAAGGAGAAGATCAGTTACTGTGTGTCACAATCCCTGCTTAAATAACATTTCAGAAACTTAGATTATTGTTGCTGCAAGAGTTTTTCATTAGTGGTTGTTGTACTGTAGCTAAAGGAAAGAGTTGGTTGCTATATAGTGTTTGCAAATATAACGTATAATGTACTTACAAAAAAGGCATTAAGATAACTACCATATCACATGCTAAGCTATGTCCCTACCTCTTATACCTCGCCAAAATGGTACTTCTTAATCAAGTCTAGGAAGTAATAGCAGATAACAGTTCTCAGAACACAGTTTATAGAAGATTTAAAAGAATTGATTGACTTTGAAGTAATAGTATCTAGAGGAAACATAAAATGAAAGCATCTTTTGATAGCAAAAAAAGATAAAACCCTGATTATCTAGTGATCTCAAGAGACATCGGAAGTTTTTAGGCAAACGTTTTCAATTTAACATTGATTTTAGGTTTGGCATATATATCTGAAATTCAGAACTGGGTTTGAAGAATTTGAAGTTAAGGGTTATGAAACAATCAATTGTACATTTAGACAAATAGTTTCAGTAGTTTTTAGAATGCATGAGTAAGGTAAAATTTAAAAGGAGAAGCCATTGTGAAATGCCTGGAGTCCTCACATGTTAGTGCCTGCCACCACCACAAAATGACTGTGGAATAAAGCTACTTCAAGATAATTTAGTTTAGCCTCTTCTGCTAAGGATTTATCTATAAATACTTACTATTCCAATAGTATTCAGTATTATATTATTTGTTGTTGACCCTTTCTGTTGTAATCCACCTTCCTCTGAGCAAATTCAGTCAAAATTGTCAGTAAAATTTGCTGAGCTGCTTGTGCTTTCTTCCACCCGCTCAAGCAAAAATCCTGAAATATGAAGTCAGAGATTTATCAGTGTATGAAAATCATGAAATCTCAGTTATCTGTAATTCAGTACAGCCTTACTTATATTATAGATCAGGTGGGCTAAGACAGCAGGGGAACGCAGTCTTCTATTCTATGTTGTAGTTGTGCGGGATTGTTTGTTGCATATGCCATTTCCTGCAAACCTTTGAGCTGTGGAAGTGACCAACTGATTAAATATATTTCTTGGAATATCTTGAGCTTTCAATTTTAAAACAAAATTATAGAAGCCTAGAATTATAAAATTAACCAAAAATTGAGTATTTTTGTTAAATAAGGCTATTTCCCTATCTAATGGCTGATGTGCAACAAAAAAATTTCTAAGAGAAGAATGGAAGAGAGGCACCAATTGCAGAAAGATTTGGTTATGTTGGGGACACTAGATGACTACTCTATTACACAAAGTGTAAATGAGTTGGTATGTTATGAGTTGGTATAACCAGTATAAGGTTCCTGAAGATCTTGGGAAAACAGAGAGAACTAATGATACTTTGATGGACAGAACAGGACTCCTCATTCTGAAAGTACTTTAACTTTGTTGCCATCGTCTCACCAAAAATGAAAAAAATGATTGATTTGGGGGGATGCCTTTCTATAAGTTGACTCAGACTTGAGCATGAAGCAGGTTTCAATAGGTGGCTGTGCAAGTGCACAAGTGGCTCATGACCTAAAGATCATCCACTTTGAAGTGTCAGTGCCTGCTTTCTGTGGTGAGTCTGCTGTGCAATATGCAGAAATAATGCTTCAATCTGATGTCCCCACTGTGACATGGGACACTTCTAGGCATGTTCAAATTTTTTACAATTTTTTTTTTTTAAAGTTTTATCGGCTTGTAGGCTTTGTCTTTGCTTAAACTCACAGCCTTTTTTTTCTTTCTTTGCCTAACTAGAATTTTCAAAATTAATGCAGATCCTTTCATATTAGCATTAATAGGTAAACTGAGCTGATTAAAATTATTTTTGCCAATATTTTTTGAAGATGATTGTCGAATTTGCAATCTGATTGCTCTTGATGCTGATTGGCAGAAATAGGTCTCTTTCACAGCTAATGTACAAGTACAGATGTTATAGAAAGAAATGGCAAATGTAAAATTGTACTTCAGTTTAAAATTTAAAGTTTATCTTGATAAAGCTTTTAGTGCGTTTGAATTTAGCTTTCATTAACATAACATAACATACCATTACATTACATTTCTCAGAGCAGTTCTCTGTTTCTCCAAATACTGTTGTGTATCTGCTACTGACTTCACTGGGCATACATGTCTAAATATTGGTGGAATGTTAATATCTGTATTTTTTGTTAGGTTTTACTAATTTACATCAGTATTTCAGGTACTATCTCATATTTCCAGGAGAAGGCAATTGTTGCCCGTACAGCAATGCTCCACCTGCATAGTTAGAAAAAAACATGAAAATAGATTTAAAAATTAGAGATAAGATAATTTCTAATAGATTTTGGCCATATAGGATGAATGGAGCCAAATTATAGTCCTCGTTTTTCAAGAATTTCTGAATATAGGTAGACGCATATTAGCACTTACCAGTGTTGTTCAAGGATTTACTACTAGATTCCATATTTGAAGAACTATTAGAACTTGTGTCCTAAGCTTTTAAGATATTGTGGTAGTTTTAAGAAGTCTGAAGTGTTTTGGAAAGGCCATGTTGCACAACTGACTCATTTTAATAAAAAATTTCACATGAATTAAATATAAATAAACATAATTTCTAACGCTATGGTAAACAAGTACAGCGTTATGCAGAAGAAATTGCAGTGTTCAGAACAGGGAGAAATAGAACCAATCCACGTTATCAGTCTGTATGTTGTTATGCTGAAATGCTATATCCTGCTACAGTATGGATCGTACACAGCAAGACGTTTTCCAATAATTAAAGGCCTTAGGCTTCTAAGATGCTTAGATCTAAATGCGGTTATTGTTACAGTTATACGAGGTAGGAGATAACTTAAATGGCATATTTTTGCTTTCCAGTAAACTTCTATTTTTTTGCTTACATTGTTTAGAAATGGAGTTTTAAGTGTATTGAACTGTTACGAATGTCTCTCAGCAAAGTAAGGACTGTGAGTTTCTAAATGATATTGAGAGATAGGATTTGTCTAATTGGTTAAGTTTTTAATTTTATAAGCTGGAATAGATATGTCATGAAATATAAAACTAAATTATTTTCATCTGTGTCATTCAAGCACACTTATTTTGCCATAGAAATACTCTATTTATATTTTGCACATTGGTAAAAGTATCTGTGATAAATTTATGGTTCTGTAGTATCATGATTTGGTTTAGTTTTTATCATATGGAACCAAAATTTCATTGCCAATTTTTGTATTTAAAGGCTTGTTAATCTGCATTGATTTCTTAGTTTGGTATGGATTCTGAGCTGAAAAATACAGTACATCACTGACTGTTCTATCACCTGACAGCGACTGATAAAGCATCCGTGCAGGAAGTGTCAGAAAAGGTTAATATTTATTGATTTTATGGCGCTACAACCAATGTAGTTTTGCCATCAAAGATGTATGGCCACCAGCAATGGAATCTGTAAAATTGCAGGTTGGACGCTAGTTCTTATTATAACCTATGCCAGTATTCTGGCCTTAAAAAATGACAGATATTTAATTTAAGACAAAAGGCTTTGAATGTGCAGCTACTGTGTACCTGCAACGGGAATTTAGTATTCTAAAATGAAACCCAAGTGCAGCACTTTAAAGCTTAAGGGGGGGAAAAACACGCAACCTTGCATTGCAAATGACAATCACATTTAGCCTTTTCATCCACTTAACTATGTGCTATTGATCTGTAGAAGGTGCCCAAGCAAGTGATAGCTGAAATTATGAGCAATAAAGGGCGTGCTTCTTCAAACAAAAAAGTATATAATTAGTAGGAGTGGAGGAGGGGGCAGAGCCTGTGTTTGGTTTTAAAGGCATTTAAACAAGATGGACTGAGTGCAACAGCAGTGTTTAAGTGTACGCAAGGAAAAATCTGGTTGCCTTGAAGCATAAATCCATGGTCTGGTTGCAGCTTGTGTGTAAAAATTAGGCGTGCACTCCAGCCTTTACATTTATCTCCATCAGGGTTTGCCTGACAGAAAGACAATCTGTTGGTTTGCCTACATCAACTAGGGAGAGGAAAATCTTGTGAAGCTTTGGTTCTTCCAAATGCATCCGTAGTTTGCATTTTTATTCTATTTTTCATTTAGCTGACTCTTGATATCAACTTTTTCATAACTGATAGGTCTCTTGATATTTCCAGAAGGTTTTCAAGAAGATGGAAGAATACTTGCTGAAGTGCTGAAAATGAGTCTACTAAAATACATATAGACATGCATAGACCTTATACAAACAGGTTTGTGAGAAATAGTAGCAGGATCCAGCCCCAGGTTTTAAGAATCCCCGTTTAACTAATATTTATTACAGAATTACTATTTTTATTGTACAGTTTTGCATGCAAATTTTTCTTTCTTTAAGGTTCAGCGTCAGGGACAGCAGTAACAATGGGTTTGTTTTTGAACAAAACCTAACGATAATTCAGCAGTAAGAAACTCTTATTCTAACCTGACCAGTAGAATAAATTGCATGGCATACAGTAAACATGCTTTAGATCGCCTCTTCTCTGTACCACATTTTTCTGTTGAGCTTTATACCACCAGTTTGTCTGGGTTCTTTTTCCCCAGACAGCTTACCCATTTTATTGTGCTCATTTAAAGGAAAGAAAAACTGTTTGTCTCCTTGAAAGGCAAGAGAACAGTGAGTGGAAAACTACTTTTATAGCTAAAATACTATTATAATATATGGCAACTAAAATTCTAAAATTGAAAGAGAAGATACAAGAGAAAATCTTAAATCATTTTTTTAAAGCCACTGACAATTTGAAATATTCCCGTGAAGATTTCTATTTTTTTGTCTTCCTTCCTTGAGCTTAGTAGAATGTGATTTTTAAAATGATTGTTACAATAACTTGTTTAATTTCAATAACTCAAATAAGATCCATTCCTCATATAACTCCACCTTTTTTATTTTAATGACTGTGTCATTAATCTAACATTTTCCATTTTTATTGTGCTTCATTTTTCCCCCCTTCTGATCACTTTAAATTATGACTATGAAATGGCACACATTCAGCAGCAGCATGCTCTGGCTGCATTTTTACATCCCTTTTACCCCTTTATTCTTATGTTTTTAACTTTTGGTACAGCCAGGTGCCAACAACATTGTGGCTGTATGGTGTCCGTAAGTGAGTTCCAGGCTACAGCTCTGGATGGCAGCTTAGTGACAGAAGGTTTTTCAAACACTTTATTTCATTTTTTTAAAATTAAATATCACTGCTATATACTCTTTGTTATACTTTATAACACCTTCACCCCAAAATTGGTTATTACCTTAGGTAATGGTTGATACGTTATGTTGTTAGCTGATTTTAACAAATGATTTTGTGGAATTATTACTTAATTCATAATGTAATTAATCTTTAGTACCCAGCAATACACAACTGAAGCCGTATATTTATTTTAGATTGCGTAACCACGAGAAGACTGCGTTCCTTAAATCATTATCATTCGTTGAGTAAATAAAATTAATTTGTTATGAACTTTGCCCACACAAATTTGATGTAAAACTAAAGGATAAGGAAGAAAAGAGGTATTTCGAGACTGCAGCTCACTGAATGATTACACATGCTGATGTGCCCTCCTTGTGCCTACGTGAAATGGCACGGAAAAGTAGGAGCCCAGAAATTTCTTAAAATTCAAATTCTACTTGTACTCCCCAGGCTTTTTGATCGATCTTTAGATACAGGAGATGAAATGGTCCATCAGGTTAGGATTAGGATTAGGATTCATCTACGATAATACTGCCCTAAACACCTGTGTACGTGCACTGAGTGTACCAGTAGTGCTGCAGAATCACTGCGTGTCTACAACTTCTGTGATAAAGCACAGGACAAAAGGTAGCATCTGCTTGCATTTTGTTAAGAAAAAGTCAACATGAGCCAGAAATTACTACATGGTATTTCACATCCGAGTCAGGGTATAAAAACAAAACAACGTTATTGAAATCACTGTACTTCTATTTACTTCTATAAAACCCGTAAACTAGCAGAGTATTTCCTCAAGAACCAGCAGTGTAGCTCTACTTTGAGCATGAAAATGCGTCGGTGATCAGTAGCGTTAGTGTTACAGTGTTATTGCCATTTGCGGACAGAGTTTGGGGCGACTCTGACTGCAGGCGCCTGCGTGTCAGCTCTTCTCACCCTTGGTACAAATCAGCTCCGTTTGGGAGCCCATTTCACTGCACCAGCGGAGGCTGAATCCAGGCCGTTAAAACCAGAGCATGTGAACTTCAAAGCAGCAGTGCTGAGGGGCTAGCCCAGACTAATCGCCCCCAAAGAAGGTGGGAACAGTATTGCATTAGTGTAGCTACGCGCTGCATGGGAAAGGGTTTGCCTCTGGCCGAGCCGTCGTGTAGCAGGGAAGCGAGGGGTCTGAGGTCCTCTGCGCTTCGAAGCAAAGACTGCTCTGTTGGAAGTGATTTGCTGAAACCTCCAGAGTATTATTTAGTTATTAGATGGGGTGGGGGGAAGTACCTTCTTTGGAATGCCGAGATTGCAAGAGGTATTTGTGCTGATACAGAGTGGGAGATGGACAGAAGTCTTTCCAACCCCGCACAGTGCTGCTCACTGCTCGTAAGCCTGCATACTCTGTGTCTCGTATGCACAGACAGACACAGGGATGCCCCTCAAATGGGGCATGAGGTTGCCTTGCTGTTTGGTAAATATTGCGTCTGCCCTCACAGATCCGTAGGATATGCCCCGGCATTTAATTCTTAACAATTCTTTGTTATTATTTTCTTTAGTTAATCAATTACATTTCTATTTATTCACTGTCTTCCTCAAGTGTTTCTTGCTATAATACTTCATGAAATAATTTATTCAGGCTTTCTTGATCCTTCTTGCTAAAGTTATAAATTTGATTGCATTGCTATATTGACTGGAACGTTACAGAGCAGTTAGCTTTTATTGTTTTTGTAGTGTAAAATATGTGATTTTATTGTTCATTTTTATACCTCAGATTTCATCTTTTATTAGAATTTTGAACTATATCATCTTCAGAGTAAGATTTATCCACAGTGCTAAGTACACATTTTAAAATGCTGATTAATTAACCTGTAATTCATCTTAAAAGTTAGATTTTGGGGTTTGATACAACCAGGAATTAGGGGTAATGAGTAAGCATAATTTCTGTTGCAGTATTTTTTTCTCATAGGAGTTGCAATATCCATCCCACCCCTTCTTTTGCTTAAGGAAGGAAAGAGCAGCAATAATTGTCTAGAGTGTTATGTCAAGACTTTGCCCCATCTCTCTTTCATTGCTCTTGGGTCTGGGTGTTGCAGGCAGAAGTGGAGAGGTCCCACTCCTGTGTGGATGTAGGTAGTCTAAATCACAGTGTTGTAATCATAATTTGACTCTGCAGTAATCTTGTGCTATTACATGTGATTGAAGCTGAGATAATAGTGTTTACGGTCCCTGATCATATAATGTAATCTTTAAACACACTTTACACCCTCTCCTCCTCTAGGATTATTTTCTTCTTGATTTTGTTACAAGAGGAGTTTGGGCAATTATTTTGAGTAAATAAACTGTGTATTACTTATGTAGTAAGTTTAGATTTCTCATAAGTGCAGCCTTAAAATTTTTGTTGATTTTTAGAGTAAATACAAAATCCTATAAGTCTTTAAAACTGTAATTTACGTAACTAATACGTAATATGCTCAAATATAACTTTTTCTTCCCAGGTGTTTCATCTGGGAGGACTTAATTGCTTAAAATTCAAAAGTTTCCTGTAGACGTTTAAGCCCAAAAAAAGGTTTGTCAGGTGATATATTTTTAAATATCAATTTCTGTGGACAACTTACTCATGTATTGTGTTTTTTCAGCAGCAGCTTTTGCATGTTAGTTCAATTCACTGTGTGATACTTCAGAGAATTTCCTTCAATTTATATCTAACTTACTGTTAATGAGAAATCACCACGGTTAAGATGGGGTGCGGATGAGCCAGGTGATGTGTTCAGGTTCCCCTTGTGTCATCATCTTTACTTTTCTCAACAGTGCAGTGCAGTCAAGGCAGTAGTGATATGGGTAACTTTTAAATTCTTGACTAGTCAGGCTAATATGCAAACATGAAATATTTAAACATCACTGGCAATTTGGGAATTTTGACCCATACAACCAGTTTTTATTTTTGCTGCTTGTGAGCAGTTGCAATCAGTGTTCTGAGCTTTCAAATTGTCATTTAGGTTCCAACAGTGGAAGCAAGGTTGCTGATAAAAGTATGCTTTACTCCTTTTTGAGTATCATTTGGGACAGAGGAAAGATTGGCACAGATGCTAAAGAGCTGGTAATATTTTTCAAAGAATGCAGTTATTAATTAATGCAATTCATAAACTAATCTACAGATAAACTAATTCCTTGAAATTTCAATGTCAAGTAAAAAAAACCAAGAGCATAGCTATAATTTTGAGGAAAATTCTCTGTATCTTTCATACCAAACTGAGAGCACAACTCCCTATCTTAAGTGCAAAATGAAAATTAACTTCTTGCCTTTGCAAAATGAATTTACTTTGTATGTGTGTCCACACCGTTTGTTAACAAAATCCTGGTCAGTGACAAACTTGATAGAAATTGGGAAGTAAGATTATTCTGATAGTAAGAGTCTTAAGATGAATGGTTGGACTTTTGATGGACAAAAGTAGACTTTGACAGTAGAACCTATGAAATTGTCGTGAGTATTTTTAATTTACTAATCTTCCCTTTTAAATTTTTTTAGTGTATTTCAGGAGTAGAGAAGCGATATTATACAATTTAGAAACAATCCGGATAATTTCAGATCTCAATCCATAGTAAGAAAGAGAGGAAATGAGGTACAGAGAAATTAGAGTCCCATTCTGTAAGCGTGTTACATTATTAACTACCTTTTAAATGTCCAAATTCCCATTGAAATTGTACTGGACCCTCAGTTCAGACACGCATGTGTGGATGAGGCCTGTTTCAGGCTTAGAAAGGGAGTCTGTGGAAGGCCCAGCAACCAAAGTCCCAGCCTCCCAAAGGGCTAGTCTTCCTCTAATATAGGGCATTTTTTTCAAAACTAAAAATGCCCCTATTCTAATGTGAACAAGTCATAAACTGATAGTGATATGCACTGCCTTTATTAATGTGGCAAAAGGAAATGGAAATGCTGGAGAGGGCTCCATTTCAAAAAAGTAGCAGCTAAATGTGTTACAAGTAAAGTGGGGGAACAGGTACAGGAATGTGCTCTTGTATTTCGGAGAGAAGAAACAGAGTGTTTCTCTTACTCCTGGTACAACTTGCTGCTGCTGATAGCGATATTCCCTAAGAAAGTCTCTTCAGTAATTCCAGTAGCAGAGCTGGTCAGCAGCAGAGCCAAATCTAAAATTCCATTGTGCCTAACGGTGCCATCTCATACCCCAATTTACTAGTCAAGGATATTAATCTCAAACAGTATTTTTGGCAGTAATGGTTGTTTGTAAATAGTGCGGCCTTCATTTGAATGAGATATACGTGCTGGCTAATATGACTCCTGGTAATAGCTCTGAATTTACGGATGATGTAAAGATGTTTAGGTGTAGTTCACAGTAGCCAGCCCTGTTTCCTTGTGCTCTGTAGACCACTATGCAACTGTACCCTTCCCCTTAAGCAAGGAACAGAGTGAAGCTTTGCGTAATTTCTGCCGCTTCAACCTTTGTACCACAGAACAGCAGACTGCACAAACGAGAGAGCTTAGATGGGGTTTCCCTCGTTGTCTGAAATTGTTCAGAAGTAGATAGGGCAAATGTAAAATCTGAATACCTCCTAAAACTGGGCCATTTATTGTGAGTGGTTGGGCGGGAGGTAGGACACAGAGTATTCCAGTGGCTTTTTATCGGCAAGAATCGTTAGCTGTGGGTGGCCGCAGCTTGATTAGCTCTGAACTGAGCCGTCTTATGGTGGGAGACGTTTGGCCTTCATCTAGTCCAGGAAAATGGAGAAATTGGGTAGTCCTCATTCCCCATACATACTTTCTTTGCTGGACCAGGCATGAGTTCAGCAGAGCTGACACTTGGCCTCTTCTCCCTTAATTTTAATAGTGGTCTTTGAAAGAAATTGCCAAATTATTAAATGTTTAATATCTCAGCACTTAAAACATATCATTTTAAAACAGTCATGTATAATGTTCTTTTATGTGCATAAGTAGTAAAGTGCACCTATATTTTCCTTTGTGTTTGATCATTAACAGATATATTATAATGTCAATATATACTATGAACGATATTTTAAACAAACCTTCTACTGACTTGGCTGTAAACTTGAGAAAAAACATTGGTTTCACCTTAAGGTTTTAATTTCCTTATGTTTAGTATAAAATCAATACTTTAAGAGTGACTAAAATAACAACCAGACAATATTTACTGCTTTTATGCTGAACATTTCGGATCAGAAGAACGTAGGAGGAGTGTCCAAGTTATAATTTAAACATTTATAACCATCATTCTAGTTCATCTGGGAAAGCTTACTTTATTAGGGCTAGAAGTACAATCTATTCAATTAAAGCGTTTCTCAGATAAGTACTCTGAGTGGTAAGAAGTATTTTCCTAAACATTAGACCTAGATACTTGGTTCTGGCGCACTCCTTCACCATTACAAGTCAGGAGTAGTTCGTCTGATATCAATAAAATAAGATCAGTTTAAAATTGCTGGGAAAGAATGAAAGAATTGTGCCCACTATATTGTCTTTAAAAATAAAGTTAAAAGCATGCATGTGGTTATTGGAGTGTCTGTTCATAGATGTATGAGCCAGATAAAGGACATTTTGCCATAATGTGTCAGATTATTTTGACTTTAGTTTTTCGTGAGGCATGTGAAGTTAAGGTAGTGCCTAATGTGAGTAATAGTGACAGAATCTGACCTTTCCATGTGATTTTTTTCTTTTCTATAATGATAGTAAACATCTGAAGTAAACCTTATACAAGTTAGAAAGTATTACTTTTTTATTATGTCATTTGTGACAGTGAACCAATTGGAGTTGGTTTTAAATCTCTTGTCTTATGATCCCATAGTCCTTCTTCTTTGTCTTGTCTTACTTTCCAAAACAGAGCATAACTAAACATTCAGGATTGATCAGTAAACCACTTCTTCAGTGAAAAGGTAGAACTACCAAAAAAAAAAAATATATATATATTCAGAAGGTAAGTCAAGTTTCAGGCCAGATGGTACAATCATTCTTACACTGACTGTACCTTTACAGTTGTAAACACTCTTTAGATTTCATCTAGCAGTGGCAAATTCTTGCCCTAAATTATGAAATATCAAGTCCAGAGGTAAAAAAAGAAATGAAGGATTACAAGTCTGAGTGCATTTCATTTTTGCCCATTCCAGCTTGAGGAAGGCCATTCCAGACTGGTCTTGCTTAGTCCTGTCTTTTTGTCTCATAACTTCAGGTTATTTTGCTACACGTCCTTGAAAGAATTCCTTTGTCTGCATCGTGAATCCTTGCCAAGTCTTTTCTGACTGTACAGGATGCACATAGGTATTGTATTGTCATTCACCCAAACAGTACGTCCTCTACAGTGATGCTATGTTTTCATTAGTATGGTATGGCAAAAATTATTTTTAAATACAGGCTGGCATTGAATTTTATATTTCACTTTTATATACGTAATGAATCTAAACACAAACGTAGATAACTTGTCAGGATTTAGTCATGGAAGGAAGCATTATATCCAGGTTTCTAAAAGCCAAATGAAGCCAAGTGAAAACACAAACACTGCTTAGTGTTTGGCTTGATCCGGTGATGATGTTAAGAGAGTTTTATGAAGTAATCAAAGATTATTTGGTCCAAAAGAGCAACACTGTAAACTAGACAATGTCATATGAACCAAAAAGTTTCTCACTCTTGCAACTGCAGGCTGATACCAGAATCACCAGCACCAGCAATTTATTTGGTGATAAATTAAACAGGTCTTCCTGAGCTCACACAAGCAGAAAGTAAGAAATGATCTCAGACGTTTGTGAGTCACACTGTGTCTGATTAAGTTAAAGGTATAGGAGATACAGAAAACTGCTGTGTGTGGCTATTTCAGATATATTATGTTACTGACACTGCAGCAAATACAGACGTTGTAGGTTTGGCATACAAACTCAATGTTGTTTGATCTAACCAGCGATGCTGAATTGGTCAGGAAAAGCACCAGTGACAAACTTTCAGCTGAATATACGATTACAGTTTACCAACACTTTTAATGTACTTTCCAGGCAGCCGATCTCAGATAGTGTTTTCCATAATCCAAGTCTGCTGAGACTGCTTCAATTGCATTTATCATTTCAATAAAGACTAAGTAGAGATTCATGTTCTGTCTTCTGTATTTTTCTTGCATTTGACATACTATGATGGTGGCTCTTCTCTTTGCTTTAAATCCCACTATATTTCTAATGATACACTTTTTTGCAGCTCTGGGAAGTGTTTGAGAAACTTTCTAACTGGAGTTAGAGAGCAATTATAAATATTTTTTCATGACTTAGTGCATTCATGCTGTTCAAAAATGGAGGAGCATACTGCTCCAGTATCTGGGAGCAGTGCTTGCATCCATTAGCTATTCCAGGAGAGCGTTCTCCTCATCAGACAGGACTCCATAGGGATGTAATAATTCCTGTGTTTGGAGAACTCTTAGTAAGACATTAGAAGCAAGTAACTCAGTTGTGAACTACCTTCAACAATATATTAGCTCCAGGTGGAACAATGCAATTTGTTTTTTATTTTGAGATATTATTTCTTACTGTGTGCACTGTCCTATAGTTTCATCACTGCTGAACATAGGTGAGCTATTTATGATTATTATTATCCAAGTTTTCAAAGACTCTTTGAAAGATCAGTTTTGTTAATAATCAGTATTAAATTTGCTTATGCCCTTCAGTTGGGACATAAGTGTAACATGGTCCATAAACTTCCTTTAGAGCTTTGTGGATATTTTTATGCCTTGTTGATTAATGAGTTGTTGTATATCATGGCTTCTTTTCCTGGTATTCATCACGTGCTAGATTGAGTTGCAACATTTTCTTACAATACACATTATTGTATTGAACTCAACAAACCTATGTATGCAGTAATTGTATTTTTCATAGGCGTATGACTTTTTTAAGTTTAAGCATACTGATATTTTAGGTGGTTGAGTTTTTTTGAGCAAAGCAGAATGTATCATACCACAGTAGTATGCCAGTAGTACCTGCTGGAACAGCCAGCCATTCAACTTCATGCTATGCATTTTCCTGATTTTAGTTGCAAGTTAGTACTGCAGTTATACATCGATGCTTTTCAGTTTGTCTTCAGCATCTCTTTAATTAAGTAGCTTAATTGTTATGTTAGCTTTTTTTATGCTGAGTTGTATTGTTATGTTGTTAACCAGGTAATAAAATGACTAAGTAGATTTTATTATTTTGTTATAGAACTTGTTCAGGTGAGAAAGTTAGTGTGTGATAAGCCAGGGTGAGAGTTTCTAGTGTACTGATATTTCTGCATGAAGACTTAAAGTGAAATAGTTAGCGCCCTATACAATTTCATCATCTTACTCCATTGATGTTGTCTTGTAATCGGGTCATTAAGGTGTATGCTTTTCCCCACTACAACATCCCCTATTAAATTGAATAAAAATGGAAAAAATGTATAGTGGGCTTTATGCAGTGTTTAGCTTTCCCTGTTGAAGTATTTAAGTTCTACTTGCAGTAGAATTATATTTTAAGATGAATTAAGTCTGGGCTGATTTCCCCCACCCCAATCATCCTCTTCATTCCTTGGACAAAACAAGTAGAAGTGTTGCAAATATCTTCCTTGTACATACGGAGCAGGTTTTGATCAATGAAGGTTTACAAGCTGTTTTTTGATTCTCGTATTCCCCTGATGGTACTTGCATGTGCTGTTGAGAATCCTGCCCTGTGGGTGACTGTGTAACAGAGCTTCCCTTTTTGCTTTTCCCTGAAACCAGAAAGTCCAAAATATTTCTGCAGGATTGGCACTTGTTTACCTAAACAAATTCCAAGACGTTTGGAAAACACAAGAAAATGCAGAACATGTGACCAAAACCAAAGCCTGGGTCCTTTAACTGTGTGTGAGGGAATGGAGACTGACTATTTTGATGTAGCCTCAAAATCAATTCTAACTGGGTTAAAGTTACTTGAGAAAGGTCAGTTCCAGGAATCTGTGACCATAGCTGTACTTCTTGCCCATACTGCATTTCCACTTAAGGTGTTTTGAGGAAAATATTCATGATATATTAATATAAGAAGTCTTAACTATCCTTTTATCTTTCTCTAAGGATCATCTTTCTATCTATATTAAGCAATTCCTACGTATGACTTTCTATTTAATCTATTTTCTATGAGATTAAAAAAGCTTTAGCTTATTTACTGTTCTGTTTTTAATGAGTCAGTTTTTAATTCAGTCTGACAATTGTTTGCAGTTTTCATTCTGGGTCTACACAAGTTCTATGCTAGTTTCACTATTTCAGTTGGCAATGAGTTTTTTCTGCAGTTGTATTATGGAAACATTCCTTGATGTGTATTTACTTAAAGTGGTGTAAAGGGTATTTTTCTATAGGTGGATTCTTTCCTTTATCAACCAAGTCAGCTAGAAATTTTTAAGACCATACCAGCCAGGTCACTGTCACGAGGATTTTATCACCATTAAAGCTATAAAACTGGTCTGGTAGCTGTACATCAGAGTGGTTTTGGTTTGGGTTTTTTTGGTTTTTATTTTGTCATTGGTCTGGCTGAATTCTTAAGAGATTCTTACAAGCCAAGACTTACTCTTGAAGCAGTAGTGAAAACCTAAGTTACAGCCTACTTTGCGCAAGCCTTTGCTCAGCCTTTTTTTTTTTTTTTTTTAAATACTTGTATTTGTTGATTTTTCTTCTTGAAAAGGATAAGTAATGCAATTTTCCCTTTAAAGATAAGAGCTTATACACGTATTCGTTCAATGGTAAAACCTTATTTTCCAAGCAATCATATTTATCTATATCATCTACTCATCTAAAAGTATCTATCTACACGTTTCTATCTATGCAAGCCAAGTTTATACCTATTCAGAAAGGTATTTAAAATATCTTCTAGTTTGCATTCATTGATTAAGGAGTATTTGTGCTGTTTAATGCAGCAAAATTGAGCATTACCAGCAACATGTTCAATAAATCCAGTAATATTTACAAGGAACTTCTTGGCCCAGTTTCTAAGGAGTCAGGAAAGCCTGGGTCCCTGACTTCAGTATTTCCCAGTGGAGGAGAAATACTTCCCGGATATTATATTCCTGATTTAATACTTTGCAGAGTATACACAGGTTTTGAACAGGGACATTAGATGGCAAAATCAAACTGCAAAGGATGATATGCTCTCTGGCCTTGAACAAAAGCCAGAGCAGAATACTGTGTGTTAAAGATTTCTAGTGAGAGCTACGCACGTACGCATTGCTGCTTCTGTGATATACCTTTGATCTTTATTACGGTGCCAAGAATGACTCAGTGCCCTTACAGTAGGGTTAGATACTTTTATAAGCGGCCTACACTTTTAATCCTCCTACAAACAGATTAAGTTGATTTACCTTTTAATAATCATCTCCCAGTTAAATGTAGTTGCCTACCTCTTGTGGTTAATTATATGCAAGAAAGGTATTCCTTTGATGTAATGTTATACTTGTCTTTGCGTTAGCTTACCACAATTAGTCACTTAAAAGTCAGACAGTTAACATATCATATGGGTAGTTTTAATACCGAGGAGCAATATTTCCAGTAACTTTCTACAAATGCTGGAACTGGCATAAATAAAAACAGGTGTGTTCTTCAGAATACTTGCACTGTCATAGGTTACATTTGCTACCCATTTTGGTCCATTCTAGTGATATCCCACAATCTGGGCCACAAGTAATGGCAACTTTCCTAATTTTGTTAATAACACTAAATGTTAATCCATGTAGTCTTCAGATGTTGAAATCTGCAGAAACATTTATGCGTGTTTTCAGTAACAGATTCCTAGGAAAACCTATGTTAAATGCATAGTCCAGTAGTTCATTAATCTTTTACTTCTAAATTTAAAATAAAATTGTGTGACATGAAAATCAAGGATAAATATTTTAGTTGTTCAGAATTTTTTTCTAATGCAATAAGAATTTTGCATTTCCTGTATTAACTTTTTAAGTACAGGGTAAATTAACTTGACTTTAGTAGCTGCAAAAATCATGTAATAGCATGTTCCTCCTATGCTAATATTCAGAACCAGTTAAGCATTTTCATTAGAGTTTGGTATTGTGTATTGATTTTTTTTTTTTTTTCATATTTTCTTTTTCCTGGAGCGAATAAAACACTTTGGCTTCTAAAACATTGAAGTCAGTTGAAATAGGCTGAAGTAGGCTTACTGATTTTTATCTAGAGTGTGAAGATTGCGATCAGTTTCTGGGTTGCTGCCATTAATATACATTTAGGTTATGCAGGATTTTGTCTTAATATGATCAGTCTTTATTTATGTAAAGTAGAATCCTTACACCATTTTACCGATATACATTTAGCAAAGGCAGAATTCTGGATCTGTATTATTAAAAAGCATAGAGCAGCTATCATATTCTGGGCTTCTGCTGAAATATGCTTTTAATTGAAGCGGAATTATAGCTATATATTATCAATGTGAATCTAGTTAAGAGTACAGCATTGGCTGGAGAGCTTCATTGTTGTACTAGTACAATGGGCTCTGTTTTGTGGGTTTGAATGTAAATGCCATTATATGTCTAGGATAGGTGCTCAGTGCAGGAAGTGATCAAATAAAATCTTTATTCTGGAAGATGTGTACTTCCAGATGACATGACAAACAGTGTTTGTCCTTGAGAAGAAAGGCTAGAGCCGTATATTCAATGGCGTTTGTATTTTAGATAGGCAGTTAGTACTTTGAAAAGGGGGAGTTGCATGCCCCTATCTAACTTAATAGTGCCTCAGTACAGGAAATAGTTCTGGAGAAGTCTTCTAACTTTGCTTTCTAAAAAGAGGGGAAAAAAAAAAAAAAAAAAACAAAAAACAGAAAGAGGAGGAAAACAGTAATGTAAAAAGCAAGCTTCAGGTGATTAAAAACATTTAAGAGAAGCTGGAGTTTTTACCTGTTTCTCCATCTACAGTGCAAAGGCCAGCCACTGTGACTCCATGTGTTACATTTCATGGTCTTCCTGTTGCAGAATGCCTGGTAGTGGTTCAGACAAAAGCCAAGATGTGATAAAATGGAATCCATACATTTACCATTTTTATGTGCCATAGAGGGCTAAGTAGATGTTCAGTTCTTACCCATGAATGTCAGTGTTCATGTACTTAAAGCGTGCAACTAAATTATTAACATTGATTTTAGGAGAGTCAATGGAGACCTTAAATATGTGTGCTAATATTTACATGATAGGAACCTTAGTTTCACTGCTAATGAGTTTTTAGTCATCATACCTATGTAAAGTGTGTTGAAAAGCAAATGGGAAGTGAACATCTCAGAGTATTTAAAAGAAGAACTGTAGAAAAATGTGAAATCATGTTCATGTCAACTGCTTTTCATGAGACAAGAACAGACAGATCTCCAATACCATCGAAAGGTGGTACATTTGGAATGGACAGAAATGTGTGTGGTTTTACACAGTGCAACACTGGACCGGTGTTTCTCACTGTCACAAGCTATTACTTTTGTGAGTCAGATTTAAAAAATCCTTTACCAGCTATTTCAGATGGCTTAGGAAAGGATGTTATTCTTCTCCTGAAAATCTTAGTATGCATAAAAAGTGCAGGTGTTTACCAGAATACTGGTTAGGAAGGAAGGGGTACGTCAGGCAAGTGGCGTATCTGTTAATAGAGAGTCATTAGAAGTTAACAGACTTTCCCTCTTGACCAAAACTTTTTTTAATAGTCCTGAAGAAAGTTTGTTGAAACTTTGTCTGAAATATCCATTGGAGCCTAGATCTTGAATCAGACGGAGAGTACTGATAAGAAATCCTGTAGTGCTTCCATCATTCCTGGTCGTTGTCATCATCTCTTCTTCTATGCCCTAGGTTCAGTTGAAGGTTTTCTAACCAGGCAAGGTTGCATTTAATGTATTGTTGTATATTTGCAAAAAATAACCTTCCGCTCCCAAGTAGGCCAGGGATTTCAATTATTAGGGACATATTAGTACATAAATACCGATAGATGAGCAAACAGAAATAAAAGTCAATTTTATAACATGTTTTTCAAGCACATAAAAGAAATTTTGGATGCCAAAGTAGAGAACTGCTTCTCTAGAGGGAATAAAATTTAGCAATATAAGTCCAGTTGCTTTAACACAGCATAAATTCCAATAGTGTAAGTAGTCTAAAATTATCATCATCAGTGAGTACACTAATGAAACCTTGTTTTTCTTGTAATTTCAAACTGCAAAAACAAGTCTTTGGGGCATAATAAGATGATAGCATACGGTATCTGTTTTAATAAATGATGTTCAGATTGGAAATACTGTCTGATGTTAATATACTTTGAAATCTTCGTTGTTAAGCTTTTCTTTATTTAGTGAATGTTATTACCCATGGTGGCCACAGACACAGACAGAACAGGCCTATGATGATGATTTAAAAAAAAAAAAAAAAAAAAAAAAAAAAAATTTCCTGTCTTGTACTACTCAGTGACTCAGTGTTGTCTGGCATAGGGTTATTTTGTTGACTGATTGCCACTGGATTTTTATTTATGTTTTTTAATTAACAATTACAGTTTAAATACCTCATATAAATCTGTGGTCTGTGAGGGGGGTGGTTGTTCAACTTTATTATGTTATTTTAGTATGCAGAAATATCACAGTATTAGATTTCAGTAGAACCCTGTTTTATAGAGGTTCTCTTTATCTTTTAGAAGATCGAAAATGACTGCTTCATTTTGGGTTGGTCTTTGTTCCAGTTTATGTAATGTGACTACAGAAACTCTTCTTTAAGAACAAGAACCTGCAAGCTTTTTCCTTATTTTTTTTATAAAGCATATTGCAGCTAAGGACTGTTTAACTAATACAGTTTTATGGGTTATAATGAGGGCACTTCAAATCATATTCGCCTTTAATTTCTATAATATTATTGCAACAATGAATAAAGTACTTAATTACCTTTCCACCATGTCAGGGTCTTTTCTTTTTCCAAATATGCTATAGGAAATAAGCACAAAAGATTTAAATCGATCTCTTTTTGTACTCATCTGCTCATGTAATTGATTCCCCCATATTGAAACCTATTCTTTCTGTCTGTATAGCGAAGATTTCTTTGCAAAGGTCCAGCCCCAGCAGGTTGATTACACACTTGTTACCTGTAATTCAATACAGCAGCGCCCTGTTTACAAAGTCCAGATTTCCTGTGCTGTCAGTTAGGGCAATCAGCACAAAGACCAAGAGCTTTTGGAACTAAATAAACAATGAGAAAAACATTCAGGGCTGCCAGTAACCTTCACAGGTAATTTAACAGCCTTTGACTACAAGGCATCAGTTGCTGTAGATGTCTGCCGAGTATGAAATCTGACATTCTCCCTTGCCATGTTCTGCCAATAGGTCCGTGTGTAATCTCTCGCTGAGGTTCACCGCTGCTCCGCTGCGCTCAACCAAACTGCCTTTATTATGACGGACGCCCACACCTGCGTTCTGTCACCTACGTGCCATGTACTCTTCCAAAAGGATGCAGCGATTTATTTAGAATTTCAGGGTTAATGAAATTAGAGTCGCTCCTTCGTCCCTTCTGCCATTCCCGTTCTGGTCAGCATCCTGGCCAGCACAACCTTTTTGAACTCTTCTTAGAAATGTTTAAATACAAAGAAAGAAACTGCTTGATCAATTCTGCATAAATTGGACTGTGGTTTTCTTGCAAACAGGGAACAGAGGGATCTCTATTTTCTAGATGCCCTTTAAGTATTGGACAGATTATTTTATTGTCTAAAGCTTTGCGTTTATGTATTTTTAATTTAACTTGTTGTATTTCTGATGTATTTGGTGCCTTCCCTGTCGATTCAGATAATGATTAGAAAAGCTATTTTAAAGACCACTGACGTATTAAAGCAGACAAAAAACCTCTGTGAGGAAAAGAAAACACAGGCAGGGATTCATCTGGGTCCGTGTAAGAAAACTTCACATCTTTTACTTCAGCAGTCAAATCTCTCTGCAAGCGGATAAAATTAATGTTATCTATACAAGTTTAAAAGTGCATCTGTTAAAAAAAAAAAAAATCAAGCTAGCAAGTATAATACTTGTAAGTTAGATGTTTATTATTCATATAAACAACCCAAACTATCCAACAAATAAACATTTTATTGGCTGCCTGCAACGTACTCAGCTCATGGAATCCTTCCTGCCTTCTTTTTTAATTATTTCTGATATATAAATCTGTAGACATCTTGCAAGCTGTTATGAAGAATCTATTTTTTCATAACTGTTGTACAAATATAAGAACTGAAATGATTTTAAAAATCTGGGAAAATTATATTATTCAATTATGTTTTAACCAGAAACTCGTTCCCTGTTCTATTTTTACACTTTCACTGATGAATTTCTGAGCTCCCTGTTATGGTCAGTTTAATAGGAGATAGCTGAAGGTATTGTGCAATAGACACTCCCCGTTGCTTGATTCACGTATCTGCCCTGTAATTCTGCCTCAGGGAACGTGCTTGTGCAGCTGTAGATATATGCATATCTGTGACTGAAAACCAAATGTATATATTTAGTGTTAGTTTAGTTGTTCTAATTATTTGCTGTGTCTGATTTGGCAATGAACATACAGATTTAAATTATATAGACATGATTTGGGCATAGCATTGCAGAGGAAGGATTGTTATGTGGTGGCGGTTTTCTTTCTTTTTAATTGTGGTGTTCTCTGCAAAAGTAGAGGCTGGAACACTGGTAGACCAGAAGCAGTTTACTAAAAGTGTAAGTGATTCAAGTGAGAAATTCCAAATTCATTTGGGGAACCCTAAATGTTTGGTGCTGTTTCTGTGGTCCTAGGGGAGCAGGGAAGAGGATAATAATAACAACACTATTTTAACTGTGCATTAATGGGGTCAGGAACAACACTGTGAGGGCGATGATCTTACTAAGAACAAAGTATTGTAAAGATTTAACTATTTTACAATGTGTGGGCACAGCAACTATTAAGGATCCTAATGTAGAAAGTGCTAATGTGATCATAACTGAAACAAGCAGTTTGGCATAGCATGGTAACCTGTGGGAAGCAGCCATGTCCTGCGTGGGCTAGCTTGTGGAAACTTATGGAGCGGACAATGACAACTCAGTATTTATGATACGTTTCACACTAGTGGATCCATTATATAGCCAGGATGGGTTGCATTTAACTGTTTCAGCAATGGCAAAGTAATGAACTGCCACAGGAAAGTGCTGCTGAGGTGGTGTATGGTCCCCCACCAGGTTGTAGCTCAGTTAGCTATCGAATAGTCACTACAGCTTGATTATAATGTATCCTTACTAGGTTAGGTTCATCTCGGATAGACAGTGGAATACTTTTAAGGGAAGATACTGCCTGGGACTTGTTTATTTATTTATTTTACACTACAGAATAATCTGTACTTGACAAGAACTAAGATAATTTTAAGGCCCTGTCAAAAACGTGACCTGCAAGGGTAGCTACATTCATGTTATGCCCTGAAGTTAGTCCTACCTAAGTGAGAAGTAAGCTCCCTCTGTGCTTAGCTGTTTCACTCGCAGTCCCTGTGCTACCTTCTGCATTTCTTACAACAGCTGAACTAAGCCAAAGTACCCAAATGCACCTGTAGCCAAGGGGGTGTTTTTACATGGTTTGTCACAGACTCTTTAGACATTTCTCAGATGCGTACCCACAAAATGATTGCTGCATGATTGCTTCTTCTGCAGTGTAAGAAAACTAACTCCTTTTGGACACCTGAGGAAAATTGGAGAAAAGTATTGGAAGACTGGTGCCTTTTGAATTGCAGTAGCACACTGCGCAGTGATTGCATTAGCAACCAATAAATTATTCTGCTTTAAGTTTTAGCCATTCTCTTTTTTCTGGATTAACTGGTGGGTTTTTCTGTGTTTGGATGGGAGCTAGATTTAGAGATGTAGGCTGAATTATGTTTTTGAAGTGAGAACCATCCTAGATTGCTAGTCTATGGTTATTGTTATTAGTTGGTTTGATGCTACAAGCAGTAATGTCTGCACAGAGGTCAAAATCAAGTGGAGAGCTCATGTTAGGACTCAGCTTCACTTTAAGTGTGATTATGAAGAAATTATGACTAAGAGGATTTGAGTTAGTAGATGTCTACAACAAACTTTGAATGCGCTTCTGCTTCAGGACCTCTCCTTTCACTCAAGTTCTAAGTTGATGAAATTTTGGCCTAGGTAGGTCTCTTTAGAGTTACATTTCGGCTCCCTAACTATATCCCACACATTTGAAATATTTAGATTTTATTACTTTGTATTCTACTTGTAATTTGACACTTTTAAAAATTATATTTTATTGTGCTTTATTTGTGCCTTATTCTGCCACAGAACTCTGCTAGCAGGCAGTACTTCTTAAATTTCAGCAGCAACTATGTTCGATGTCCAAAAAAAAAGAGGCACATTAAATGAAAAAAAATCTGTTACTACTTGACTTAAAAAAAACCCAACCAACCAAACAAACAAAAACCAACAACAAAAAAAAAAACCCCAAACCCCAGATGTTGCATCAGGAACTGCAGCTACTCCTGCATCTAACTATCTTTCGAACTGAATAGAAAGCCCTAGCTACCCTGTATCTTAGTAATGTGCATTAAGGATTCTTAGATAAGACAACATTTACATTTTGTTGCCTTCAAAATTAAATCTTTCCACAGCCTGTTGTTAGGTTTGGTTCCAGTTTTCATTGTTGACTTCTTCTCCAGTATATCTCATTTGGCTGATCACGTGCAGTAATCTAACAGTCAAAAGTGATCAGGAAAGGGAGACAAAATGCCACTGAATCTTGAACTTCTGCTGCTGGTTTCCCATTCCCCAAATAGTGTGAGAGCATCTGAAGGCAAATCCCAGATGTTCTGGATCTGCATATAAAGTAAGTCAGGATAAAACTGTACACTGTTAGATTTTTCCTGAAAAAAATGGTTAGCAGTTGTTAGCTGCAGAATGAGCTAGTTTTCTTCTTCTGTTTTAATGAATTGCTTCATACCTCTTCACTTCAGGGCAGATTTAATACTGCTGTTGATATTTTGTTATCTCTGGAGTGTAATGTGTTTGTGTTACAGTATAATTGTATTTTACACTTCTTTGTTTAACTTTTGATTCTCAAATTCATCTACCCATATCAGAGGGGAAAACAGACTGAAGATATTTTAAATGTGTTCTAATCGTTCCTGACTCTTAATTTTTAAACAACATATTAAGCACGTTTTTTTCTCTCTCAACAATATATCAATTGAATGGGATCAGGCCACAGTTCAAAACGGGATTCTTACAAATCAATTTGATATATTTTTCAAATCCATAAAAAAGTGTTAGGACTGCCAAAGGAGTTCTTCCTTACATGTCATTTTCTGTCAGCAGGGGTTTGTTCATTTGTTTGTGTGGTTGTAACTGAATTTGTGATCATGGATTCCAAAGCAGGTTAACTTAGGTTAGTGGAAAACACCAGAAAGATGTTTCTATGCCAAGTGGAACAGGATTTCCATAATGCAAATAGGCATTAATTGATAAATTCCTGCTATAAAGTGAAGTGGTTAATAAGCATAAAGCAATATGAGTAACAGAGTAGGACTGTTGCACAACTTCGGCAATGATTTAACAAATACTAAGGTACTATTAATTGTAGTGTGCTTTGCTGGGGTTGTACTAAAAATCAGTATACCTACCTGAAGTGAAAGATGACACTTTTGACAGGCAGGCAAGAAAATCTAGAAGGAATGGAGAGAAGATGGGGGAGAAGGCAGCATTCGCACTAGGTAGACTGTTGTGTAAATGAACTCTAGGGGATCAAAAAGCAATACTTTATAAAATGTATTTACAGGTTTCCTTTGCCATCTGTAGGGTCTTGTCTTTCTTTTGTTATCTTCTTTCTCTCACACATGCTTTCTCTTGCACATGCGCAGTCTCTCTCATTCTTTTTCTTCTTTTTTTTTTCTTCTGCGGTATTCTTTATAAATTCCTTTCTTAATTATATCAGTGACATTAAGAATTCTAGGGGAAAAAAAGAAAAAAATCATACAAGACCCCTAGTATCTCTGGCAGATTTTATGATGAAAAAACACAGCTGGAATTCTATCAGAGTGTCACAGCAGAACTATCTCCACAGCTAGCTTTATTTGTGCTCTGGAAACTTTAGGGTGCTTGAGGTGGGGGGGAGTTGTTTAGTTTTGGGTTTTGTTTTGGGTTTTGTTGTTTGGGGGTGTTGTTTTGTTTTGTTTTAGAAATTGCGCAAATGGAAAAATCTCTTTAAACTGTCAGCTCTTCTGAGATTGTCATTTGTATTTTCTTGAACATCGGGGCTGCTGCTTGCCCAGAGCATTCGGTCGCAGAGCCAGCACTCTGCAGACTGTCTGTTTGACTCTGTTCCAGTATCACCAGCTCTCACATTTAACTGTTAATTGCACGGTAATTAATATTTACGTTAAGCCCCAGCACTGGAATTCAGATGATTATATGAGAATCTTCTATTACTTTTCCTTTTATTAAAATGAAAACATTCAGTCTTCATTATAATGGAAACATACTTGGTGTGACCCTAGGACTTAGTAGCTTAGGCACAAGCTTCTGTAACTTCATGTCCAAATTTCTCGGTGGTTACCAAGTAGTGAGGTATGAGTACGTTGCAGGCAAAGTATGCTACCGAGCCCAAAGGACTAATCCTTGTTATTTCCATGAGGAAAGGCTTAGGCCCTTTGCTGTTCCCCAGGCTGCTATGGTCCTGGTGGAAGGAGACCGCCGCGTTGGTTTGGGTTTGGCATTATGGTGGCTGGAGGCAGTAGCAAAGTCTCTGGTGGTCAAAGAGAGGAGGAAGAGAGATTAGGCCTGGGACCAAGAAAGTGTAGCAGTGCAAGGGAAGGGTTGAGGAATGGGAGCGTGTGACTTGCAGAGCATTGCCTGGTTCCTCACGTGAGGTCCTGCTAGGGGAAGAATTTTTCCTGCTGCGTAGGAGGAAGGAGAGAGAAAGTATGTATTTTTACAGAGCTTGTTTTGTTGAGTCTTTCTTTCTGCTATTCTTTATACATAAAATAAATATTGTTTTAATAAGGTGTATATTCCTTTTTTTGGCCTGGAAATAGTGTCAGTAACCATGCTGTTGATGGCTGCCTGCCTACATGTCACTTCTCCCTCCCTCAGCCAAAAATAACTTCGCCACCTCCTGTCATTTTCAAATTGATTTTGCAGGAATATGCCATTAATGACCATGCCAAATCAAAAAGCTGCGGTTTGGATGTTACTCATAGACAGGATAGAAGCCACACTGAGGAGTGCTTGCAGGATGCAACTGTTCAGTAACGAGGCTGTTGGTTCTGCTGCTTCTGAAACTGCTCTGTATAGAAAACATAACAGGATTTGATAACCTGCACGTGTTTATTTCCTTAATGCATCAGCAGTAGCCTCAACTGCTGGTGCATGTGAGGTCTTCTAGGATATAGGAAGAAGATTAATGAATCTATTAATGTCTTTTCTCCAGCATTCTTCTGCACCTCAGACCCATCTGCATGCTGAAGGCAAAGGCACTGCTTCTAAGCCGACATAAAGAGAGTCAGAAATCTATGTTAGTTCTCTGTATCTCCATCACCTCCAATTCTATGAAAGCACTGGTATTAGCTGAAGGGATAACATTAGGTTTATTTGAAAATGTGTTCCTGAAAAGTGTAGCATTTCTCCTCCAACTTGGTCTTACTTTTATTTGGATGCTAGCATGTATTCTGAACTTAACTGTTCTTCCAGAATAAATCTTCCAGTTTTATATTCCCTTCTCTAAATCAGGTTGCACAATGAAAATAAATTGATAGCATATTTAGTGTTTTCTTCCTTGAAAAACAAACATAGTCTGTCAATGATGTTATATAAAAATATAGTTATAGAAACAAATTTCAGATATGTATTACCCTTATATATCACCATAATGCAAATCCAAGCAGTATTTATTTGCTACAACCAGTGGCTGCACTGATTGTGTCCTTATGAAAATAAATGTTTCTTTAAAAATGTAGAGATCAAATTAACATACCAGATACAGAAATGATTTTTTTCTGAATTTTTTATCAAAAAAAATTTGTATAAGAAAAAATGGCAAAAGTCATGTTAGGAGAATGAGCTCACTAACAGAAAAATAGGGTTGATATTGGTTTTCAAGGGTTAAATATATTTAACTAACTTTTAATATTTTTAACTAACACTAAATGTCTGAAATTTATTTTAACATGGAAGTTGGTTAAATGCTCTATGTGTGTGCCTGGTTCTGGAATGTAAGGTTTATAAAAATTCCCTGAAAGCAAAATGTTGCAGTTATATTTTTTAAGTTGTTTTTTTTTTTTTTTTTTTTTAATGTAGGTTTAGTATCGCTGTCACAGCATCTGAGGCTTCTTTGGAAGAAGCTACATAGTTAACAGTTTTATAAAGGGATTGCATCATAGAGACTTTTGTGATGGATTTATACATACTACAGCAAAAATTGCAGCAATAAAACAGATCTTACCCAAATGACAAGTTGAAACACATAATTTTATTTATTTATTTATTTAAATGAATTTAGTACTCATGAAAAGTGCCAGATTGATGGCCACGGAGACTCAATACCTCTATTCCACAGACCAAGTACAGAAAAAAGTAGTGCAGAATTCTCATGTGGCCCAGCTAATGTCTTAACCTTGATCTGTAGCTACGACCTTTAGACGCGAGTAGTTCAATTTACATCCCCACTCACTCCTTAGACTAAAACTGCCAACAAGAGTGGCAAATGTGGTGATATTGTAGTGGAAACCAGTCAGAACTGCTGACTGATATTACAGGGAGAACTCAAACTCTTGAGTAACGACTGAACTGGGCAAGATTCAAAACTGTGTGATGTATATGTGAAGGATTCCACATTCCTGTGCCAAAGTCCCCAAGTGGTTTGTCATCTGGGCATGGTATTCCTCTTTGCTCCCTGACTAAATCTAGCCAGCGTCAAGAGCTTTTACACTCTGTCCATGTACAGTTGCATTTCAGAGAATCAATCCCTCTGGTTTTTTTTGTTGGTTTTTTTTTTTTTAATTCAAAGAAATAAAAATAATTCCCCCTCAAGACCAGGTTTGAAGACTCATCCTGAGAAGGGTTTCTTGAGCTTTGCCTCTTCCTCCCTGTAACTCTTTCCCTACTAGTGAGTCTGATCAGGAATAAGTTATACTGCACTTGGCAGAAGCGATTAAACAAATTGTATAGGCTTGGGGGCACCAGACTTTGGTTTGGCAGTAGCATGTCTGCTTTCTCTTGAAGCTTATCTTGTCCCTCTGCCATAGCAACTATGGAAATCAGAAGCAGCCGTTTATGCTTCTACACTGTGATTGGAATTAGCATGCATTTAAAGTAGTCGACCTTAATTATTTCTTTGCAGAGCTCAAGTAAAATTACTGTCCTGTTACCCAAATTCCCCCATATTGAGTAGGGACTACTAAGGATAACAAGACTACTGGTGTAATACTGTTTCATTGCTAAATAGAATTAAGTTGTTCTTAAGGACAATAATGCAGAGATGTGCCACTTTGTCACAGGGGTCTGTTCCAAGTCAGAATGTTGATCTTAGATGGGAAATAATATATGAAATATTTTCTATAGTTTTCAGGTTTTATTCTGGGTGTATTTTTTAAAGCTGTACTGTTGGACATAGTTTAATTATGCTTTCTCCTTAAAAGAAAGTCTGTTTTTTGAGCTACTACTGGTTGTTTAAAATGTAAACTTTAAACTGAAAATAGGAAAACTGTTCTTTTGGGAGATTTTGTACTTGCAGATGGGCAAAAGAACCTAAGTACTGTAAGAGTCATAGATTTGATTGGAATGGTAAAAACTCTGACTGGCTGAGAAAAATTCTGTTTGAGTTCACTTTAGTGCCTGATGCTTTTTTCTGTTGTTGTTGTGGTCAAGTTAGTGGCTGCTGATGCAACCTGAGCTGTAGCACTGGTGTAACACTGTTATGCAGAAAAATGTAAGTGTACTTTTATCACCAAAAGTAAGCAATCTTATTGTAATCCTGGTGATATATTCCTCTGTTGTGCTGTCCAGATGACACAGCTCTTAGATACATTTGATACTTGCCTAATATCATTATTTTTAGGTCAGATCTTGGTCAATATTGAGAAGTGATATATCTTACTTAGCACATGTGTATTAATTAACAAGTGGCTTTTTGCTGGAGTTAAACTTTTCATTGTATAGCTGGTTTTGTGGGAAAGTTACCTGCGCTTTATGAGTTCTACTCTGCTGTAACTTTCCTTAAGAGGCTAATAATATATATCTTTAAGTGAGTGAAATCAGATGGGTTGGCAATAAACTCAGATCAGAGCTTTCCAACAGTAGCAGCCCAGCTTCAGAAGCTCTGTAATCTTAAAATTTTTAGCTTCTAAAAGCACTTTTGTGAACACTTTGTAAGAAAAAAAAAAGTTAATTCTTCCAAGTAAGTAAAAAAATTTAATAATTTTGGTAAATGATCGTGTGGTAATTATTAAACTAATATGTAATTAGCATTTTCTAATGACAATCATAATCTTGACAAATGCTTTCATTCATTTTGTCCTGATCATTAAAGACTTTAAAAGCACTGATTTTTGTTAACTGAGTCCCTTGGCTATTCATCAGTGATGCAATTCAACCTAATACTCCAGTGGCCAGTAATCAGAGAGTTGCCTATTAAGTGAAGGAAATTTTATCATTGTCTTTATGAACATCACCTTTATTTCTTCTCTGACACAGCAGGTAGACAGAACTGTGTAAGAGCATCCAACTGATACGTATTCATTCCTTTCCTAAACTGGTGAATTATACCAATTTTTGGATGTTTTACATGATCAAAATTCAACAAATACCTTGCCAATAGCACAATCTCTGAGGTTGTTCAGGTACAGTATTTTTTTGAAAAGCTGAACCAGAAGTAGATTTCAGTCTTCTCAGTATTTGTCTTTGCTACTTCTTCTTAAATTTTTGATTTTCTTTGGGGCGATGTTGTAGTTTTTTCTCTAGTTAAAGGTGTATTTCTTTTCTTCAGAAGCAACACGCTCTTATGAATTCCTGTGGATAGCTGTTTCCTATGATATATTATCTAAGAGCTTGATTTTATAAATTTGCACTTAATTTACATCAGAGATACTGAACATGGCATAGCTAAATGTTCTACTATGCAGGCAACACATCCTCTCGTCAGCACTGATGTCCAAATCCCCTGGTTTATCCCAGTGCTCGTCCCAGATCCTTTCCCCTTGCAATTACTTGTGCTTTTGACCTCCGCCATGGCAGAGTTACTCTTCTCATCCTTAGCTCTCTGCCATAACTCTGCGGCTGCTCAGGTCTCCATATTCACTTTCCCGAAGCAAGAAGCACCCAGAATTCGTGGCCCCTCTGCTGCCTAACTCCTTTTTCAAGCATGTTTGTCCTGCAGAGTCTCAATTTCAGGTTTTTTTCCTGCAGTTGGAATGGGGTTATTTTATATTTACAGAATGTGAAAGATAAAACAAGCATGCAAAAAGTGTAGCAGCGTAATACATAGTCACCAAAATATTTCTGTGTTTGTTTACTTTAGACTTTTGAGTTTATGCAGAGCCAAACTGACTTCAAAAATAAAGGACAGATGATCAGAAATGTGGATAAGGACAGCATGTTCCTCTGCTTTATTTAGCATTGAGCATATTAACGGGTGCTCAATAAATGGTAATGATTTTGGAGACATGGTGATTGATGTTTCCTGGATCAAAACGTAGAGGTTTTGTTTAAGAACAGCCCAGCTGGCAGAGTCATCCTCTTTTGAAACTGTTTGTGATCAAAATATGTCAGCCGTATCTATAAAATACAGTAGGCAAGACTTTTGTCAGTGGATTGGTTAATTTATTTTAACAGTAAACTATCAACTGTATCTTTGATTATTCATCCCTCCTGTCACATCATATTCCTATCAGTGAGTTAGAGTGCTGCTCTTTTCTCTGCTTTCCAGATTTTGTTTCTTTTGTTGTAAACATACTGTTCTCAAAAAAGGGCTATATATTTTTGGCATGAGAACATATACAAGGTACTGAAAAGAGAAGATTACATATTTATTTGTGTACAAAATCGTACCACATGCATGCTTTGGACAGCTAGTATTGAGGGAGACAAAACTATCATCCGTCTTCTAAGCAAGCCATCTGTGTAACTCAGCGAATGCCATCCTCCCTAGGCAGAGCACACCTCAGTGTGACTGGTATAACCCAAAACTCAAGGAGCAGAATATGAACATGTCTCTTACTTTGTCATCTCAGCTGATTGTTCTTCTTAAAGAAGCAATGCTTTTGGCTTTTGAGTTAAGAGGAGATGGCTTCCAACTTAAAGGCTTCTAAGACACTTGGTACAGATACTTAGCAAAGCCGGTTAAAGCCATCCTTGGTATTTCCATGGTTAAAGAAATAAGTGGGAATTAGAAAGTAAGCAAATTTAACTTTCTTTTCTCTCCCCCCTTTTCTTGACCCCACCTCTTTCTCCTCCTTTTCTCTCTCCCCCCCCAGCTCTTTTTTTCACCCTTAAGGAAAATAAATCAATTACAGTCTCCTTTCTGACCTTTCAGTTTGTCATGTATATTTTTCTCTGGGTTTTTAATGCTTTTTGGATACCCTCAAGAGGAAAGTAAAATTTCTTAAGGAAAAACTCACATAGTTGATTACACTTTAAAAAAAAAATGGGAATTCATTTCAAATGTTGGGAGCATATTTACCAGATAAAAGTGAAAACATTTCATATAATTTTTCATTTGGAAGCTTTTTATTTCTGAATTTGTATAAAAGGATTTTTTTAAAGTAAAACATGAAAATATGCGTTGTTAAGGAGCCTTAAAAATCTGAGTCTCTCCATGGGACAGGTACTGTAAATATCCAGAGTAGACATTTCTTACCCTATTAATGTGTAGCAACAGCAACCCTTGAACTAGGGTTATTGACAAAATAGGTTGCAACAGCTCCAAAAGAGTGGTTTGATTGTGTCTGAATGCATTTAGACAGCTTTAATTCCTGAATTAATTATACAATATACTATAATGCTACAAAGAAGAATCCATTCAAGTCATCTGCATCAAAGGGAATTTGTGTATCAAGGAGTAGACTGTGGTATGTCCTCACAGCTGCGAGTCTGGGTTGCATGGGGAGATCATCTGCCCAAAACCGAGTTCTCCTACAAACCTCTGGTTACAGTGAAGGCAACAGAATGTCGGTATTGCCAGCTCCACATATTGCTGTATATCTGGTCTTTGTTTCTCTGGATGGTAATTTCAGATCTGTTAGTTGCATTTAAAGTCACTGAATTTCCCTCATCCCCCCAAAATGGAAAAAAGTAACTGTTCTTACCTAAGCATTTGCGTCTAGCAGTTTGGAACATTAAACCCTCAAATATCTGAGCTAACACAGCTTGTGAAAAGGTTGCAAAGATTGGTAGCACTGCGGTGTTGGAAACTATTTGAAGAATGACTCTTCCTGACTGTGACAACCATTGCCCCCTTGTCTGTCCGTTCTGTGTAACGGTGCCTGTGAAGGTAGAGCCAGGACTGTGCTTACTCCCTACTTACTCCCGTCTGCTTTTTCAGCCATTCAGTTGAGGCTCTGATCTTTTAATGACTACTCAGTGAGAGAAAACTTCTTTACCCTGTTGAAATGCCTGCGCACCCCATAAAGAAATTTGGTTCCTAATGGCAACTGCAATATTGAAATTTCATCATGTGTTGCTTTTTATGAGAGATGTAGACATTTGAAAAACATGACACAATTTCTCACAGAGGTGTTGTGATCTTTGAGGGACAGAGCCTCATGCCAAAACATACAAAACAAGTGGCTGAACCTAGGGCCTGAATACGTTTACTGCAAAGAAATCAGGAAAGAATCCTCTTCCCAGTGGCCGTAAAGCAGCTTTTGATCTGTATTTCTGAAGCTGTGCTGTTCATTGTTGCTTTCTTTTGTTCTGCTTCTGCCTCCTTTTTTTTCCACACAAGCCTGTTTGCTTTAGCCTGCCTGTTTGGTGCTTTGCAGAGCATCTCTGTAAAAGGGGATTTCGTAGCACATAGGTTTATGTGCCCTGTAAAAATTCCTTGCAAATATTGTTCCGTCATTACTTAGTACAAGTACAGCACTTCTGCTGCCATGGTGCTCTTGACTGAAGGCATAAGTGGTATATAGGCCCCTGGATAGTTCCTTTGTGCTGGAGTAAATTTTACTTAAAATTTTTACTTGAAACAAGGATAATCATGTTTGCATGTGGCACGGTTACTTTGGCAGCCTCAGCATCTCAGCCATTTTATGCTCTCTCTTTTTTTTATTATTATTATAGCAGTTGTCCAAACATACAATCACATGGTACAATCTGTCTGGAAATTTTAATTCTGACGAGAGCAGAGGTGGGAAGAAGGAGGTGGCAAATTGAAGGTTTCAGTATTTTAAATTCAGCTTTTGCTTCAGTCTTCTAAGTGTTCCAGAGTCCTCCGCTGCGATCACGTTACTGGGAAGTATAAGTGGTCTCAGAGATACATAACTCGAAACCAGTATTAAGTCAATTTGATATTTGTATGCTGTGGATTTCATTTTAAATCACTCCAAAGCTGGTGCCATTTTAACCCACAATGTGTTTGCATTTGCTCAGAGACCTTTAACTGCAGTGGCACTAGCAGGTGCCACTTAAACATTGTAAAATATTATTCTCTGACTAGTGCTTCTTTAAACTAGGCTATTTAATATATGCACTGAATATTATACCAAATTCAGCTTCTGAGGAATTTCAAGCTTGTGGCCAGGGACATGGAATGGAAAGCATTGACTGTTAAATAACATTCAAATTAACTATCCACAAGTTTAACTCAAGGAACAGATTAATAAATCTGTCAGAAATGCCTATCTTCCTACAAATATACTGTAATCTTAACATGTTACTGTAGCACAGTAAAGACTTGGTGATATCAGCATAAATGATTTTATCTAGTATTTTTCTTTTCAAGATAAATCCAAAGGTGTTAAGATCACATTGGTTTTATGGTCATATTTGATATATGATAATATCATCTATGTCTGCAGAATTTATGATATTAATATGAGGAGAATGGTGGGATTATTATTATGGGTCACACAGTATTGCAGATCCCAATAATAGTACACCTAAAAAAAGAAAAACTGTCAGCTGTAGTGTAGTGTCAGCGCCCATCTTTTCAAGCTGTTGTAGTTCACATTAGAAAGAAGGCCATTTTAGCTAGGAGCATAACAATCTCATTGTATTAATCATTTTCTGTGTTTAAGCAATATGAGGATGTCTGCTTTCAATGACAGAAATAAAATCCTTGAAGGGAACAGTCTGTGAAATAAACTCTGAAGGGACAGTGAGACTGCCTCTCTTTACTCCCTGTGGCCTAATTAAACGGTGGAAAAGCCACCATAAAAGAAATTAAATTTAAAAAGACAGATTAGCAACAGGAAGGGTGTGGCAGCAGCCGACGTGCATGTGGCGCTTCATTTGCAAGAAACATGAAGAGCGGTGGTGTAAGAAGCAAAGTAGGGTGCCGCTGATCATGTTTTCTTAAAAAAGATTTTCTCTTTTGGCAATGACAGGAGTCTGTAGTCTTGTCTAGTGTTTTCCTTTTGCAGTCTTCTGCAGTAATATAACACCAAGAGAAAGAAAGGCATACATCCCCAGATGTGCTATTCTACTGGTAATATGTCATTAATAGAAAGTATATGAATAAACAATTTATATATAATCAAAATTTTAAAGATGCTTATACGTGCCTATACACATTTTCCTGGACAAAAGTATTAACATTGGACCCAGGCCTTTGCTGGATGAT
This sequence comes from Aquila chrysaetos chrysaetos, assembly GCF_900496995.4. Classification (NCBI taxonomy): domain Eukaryota; kingdom Metazoa; phylum Chordata; class Aves; order Accipitriformes; family Accipitridae; genus Aquila; species Aquila chrysaetos. The sequence continues at coordinate 64,570,363 of NC_044007.1, forward strand.
TTATATTTTTGAAAAAAGTTGCTGTGTTTTGTACTGAGAAGATCTTTATTGCCAAAAAACAGTTCAGCCATTGATTATGCTTTTGAAAATGAGAGGTTCACCTGCTGTGAACTGTTGAACTCATAAATGGCAAATGATTGACTTTACTTGGGTAATAACACATGGTTATTCCTGGGTATGACTGATGCAGTACAACGTGACTGGAAGAGTGCAAACTGTCCAAGAATTACAATTATTTTGAAGCTAGAGAATGACTGTAGGAAAATTGCCAAGACTGTTCTGTCTGGTGCAGTGCAATGTTCTCCACCTTCACGCCTTCACTGTTTGGTGTAATTTGTGTTTGTGCATGGTTTGTGTTTACGCTAACCTACTGTTAATGTTGACGCTGCTAGTGAAACAGCGCCAATGGAAATCAGTGCCCAAGGTGCTCCTCTCCTTCAGTTAGAGTTCTGCCATAGCATTAGGAGTCCTTCCCTTGCAGAGCAAAACAGCTCACTCGTTTTGGTGGGGTTTTGCCTCCATTGTTGTTTTAGTTCAATCATCATGCGATGTGTTCTTCACATCAAAGAGCGCTTTATATTCGACAGAGCATACATAAATCCAGGTGCAAGCAGTGTGCCTTAGTTTACTCTCTAAGGCAAGAATACTACTACAGAACTTTTTTCCTCTCCAGAGCAATAATACCTTCAAGTCTTTTAGCCAAGTGAAGTTCGATGCCCTCTTGGCACTTAGAGGCACCTGTTTGGGAGTGCAGCGTGAGGATGAGCCGTAGCTATGTGAGGCACCGCAAAAATTAACCATTAATCATTGAGGAAAGTTTCTAAATAAAATTAACAAAGCAGCACACCAAAAAATTCTCATGCTCCAGAAAATACCGCTGGCTTGGTGACTAAGCCCAAGCACTGAGTCCTCACGTTGGAGTCAGCTGCCAGCCCCCCAGCACCTCCAGCCACCTCTCTCGGTCGCAGGAGCTTTCTCAAGGGCCCCCAACTCGGCTGGTGGAAATATCCATAGAAGCAGTCTGATGAATGGCTTTTCCTCCTCAATTTATGGTTGTTGCTTCAGGAAAAGTGCTAAAACTGTTTCCAAGTAGGTACTGTGCCTACAGGTGTTCTCTTTCACAGAGTACAGACCCCTGAGCCGATGGCCATTGAGCCAATGCTCATGAGGGGGAGTGGGCAAGAGGTTTCTGTGTCCCCCTCATCCTTCCCCTGCATCTTTGGAAGGGATCTATATTGCTTTATAATCCCCAGGCTGTACCAAGCATGGAGAGTGCTTCATCCTATGGTATGCAAATATCACATTGCAAGCAACAGAGAAATCGGGAAAAACTTGGCCCTGACTCTTCTCTGTAGGCCAGACAAATTACCCAAGCTCACAGAGAAAACAGGATACATGGTTTGAGGTATGGTATAGTGAAAAAGTTCCCTTTATGTGCTTTTTGTCATTAGAATTTATGTCTCAAAGACAAGTCTTCCCAGAGACTTGCCTACAACATTTAGCCTTGCACTACCTTGAGTAGCATTTGTCTTTCAGACAAACTCTAGCCAGTCAGGATTGAACACCACCGCACAGAATGGACTTCACAGGTTTAATTCTTAAGGCAGTAAATGTTACAGCAAAAATACTGGGGGGTAGGAATTATTTTCTGTAGTGTTTTTTAAAGAGGAAAAAATGATTAGATACTCCATCAACATGTTAGAGCCATAATACATTCACTATGGTTCTGAAAACTACCATCGCCTTTCACTGTTATTGTATGCTGATTTTTGTGTTATTGAGTAAATGCTATTGGACAGAATTTTGATGATGATGTGCAGTTAAGTACTAGGATTTGGGGAATGAGTAGAGGCTGCTTGGCGATAATAAATGTAGGAAAAGGTATGAGTGAAAAAGCACTTGCTTCTTAATGGCTAGCAGTATATGCGGGTGTACACTCTTCGCGTTAGTATCTATCACATGAGTTTTTGTGTTAGAAAACATGGTACTTGAGGTTTTTATGCACATGCATTGCTTAGTGTTATGTTTGTGAGTTTCTTACATCTCGAAAGATAGGCGTATTCTGTATGTATTATGCTTTTCTGTGCTTTGTTATTGCCAGAAGCTTGAAATCAATACCACTTTTTCTTTCTGATAATTAAAAGGATGGTTTATCTTTATATGGATCTTTAATTTTAATAAGCTAATAATTCTGATTTTAGCTACTATTATCTTAATAGCTAAGCCTTCTTAAACATTTTTATCATAATTCCTTTGGATAGTGTTGCCATTTTTTCAGCTTGCATGAATCCTTGCTCTATAGTGACGTCTGCTGGAAATGGTAAACGGAAATGTTCAAGGGCATATTTAAGCTTTTCAGTTCAGGGTTGCTTGATCTTTTTACGTACATGAAGTATGGACTGTACAGAAAAGCAACATTGCATTTTCCCATTCCCTAAACAGGTGTTTTTTCTGCTGTGGACTTGGTAGAATTTGGGCTTTATCTAGTGACAAACACATACTTTTTGCCTTGCAGCATATTCCAGCAATGTAATTCATGACACTTCTTCTATGCTTGTCATAAAAGTTGATAGTTAAAAGTCATCAAGTTCTAAGAAATAAGTGTTTATGCTTTGTATCAGATCCATAGTGAGGTGTTCAGATTCAGTTATTCAGCACTTCTTACTGACAGTCCTGTCACCAATATTTAAATAATTATAGAGGAGTCAATTAAAGAAATTTATACTTTTAATCTGACATTTAGAATTAGGTTATATTTGCTTTATATCTTAAAAAAAAAGTATAACATTCAAAATAGACACCAGACATTTTGCATTAGAAGTAGAAAAGGAAAATAATGAGCCCATTTTTAAATGAATTCAAAAAGCAATCTGATTTTACTTCTTGCAATGCAGAGCAAATAAAATAAAAACTATCGTACTTTATTTACTAACCGATGAATTGAATTGTCCACCTTTTATTACAGATATAAAGCAAAGACTATGAAGAGGCAATCATTTTTGCAGCTATCAGACTTTCAGTAACATATCTCTTGTGGTTTAAATAACAGATAGTTTAAGTGTTTTTCCATTACCTTCGTGTAAATGAAAAATGCATAAAATATTTTAACAAGGCAAAGTAATCCAAGGAGATTGTTATTTTGTGTTACAAATTAGGTTATTTCTGTCATAAAATTAAAGGAAAAAAATCAACGCAAGGACATTTCAGCTTAATATCATTTACCAGAAGGAACATGTAACAGATTTAATGAGCTAGCAGGTCACCTGAATCCAGCTGTTTCCGACCAGCTTTATGAAACGGAGAATGCAGCTAACGGTAGGAGGTAAGCATTATTACAAGCTCTCAAGGAGTTACAAAATCGATTTCTGCTTGAATGAATTAATTTAGATTATCAATTTATAACCAGCTACACGAATCCCATCAACTCAACAATTCAGTGAATGATCAGGCTCAGCCCTTGCAAGAGCTTAACAATTAGAGAGCTCTATAGTTATCTCCTGTCCTACGGTGTTGCTAACAAAGTTCCGTAGTTTGACAGAAAGAGAAGGAAAATGTTTGCTTAAGGACATTGCAGGAGTGAAACACATCTTGGGTGAGGGAAAAGAGCAGCTACCGTAAAGCAACTGCATTCTTGTGTCTTACCTTCCTGGGAATTCCTCCAAAGGTGACTGAAATTCAGTGATTCTTTTTACTAGCAAAAGAACGTGACCAGTGCAGGGAAGAGACCAAACCATCTCATTTCAATCATGTACTTCCAAAGAAAATAATGAAGGACACGATGTGAAAACCGATGCTTATAACTATCACATAATCTCAAAGTTTATACAGTAGTGCTATTAAATACATCTTGCTTTTTGCTGAAATGCAGCAAGGTGGTTCCTGTTCTAGTGCAGTCATTTAAACCTGTGCAAAGAGAATGTAAATTGCTGCTAGTCAGAGTGTCACTGTTTTACATTTACTTTGCACAAGTGTTAAATGGCTACTCAGGATGCAAGTCATTGGTGATTCAGGCTGTTCATGTTTTAATCTTTGACTTATCTCCTTCTTCTAATATTGCAAAATAGTTGTGAGTAAAAGGACATTTGTGGTGCATCAGTTACCACTGTCTCAGAATAAAATACAGTGGTTAGTCTTCCTTGCCTGTTCAGTCATTTTTGGCACCATCTTCACTGTCTCAGAAGACAAGAGTGGTACAGTAAGTATAGCGCTTTAATAGCAGCATATGATTTACCTCAGGGACATTAAACTTAAATGAGTAATTGTGTTTATAAATATCTTTTAACAGGAGCTGGGATTCTGGGTTTAGTAATCGGCATCAGTGGTGAAGTATAAAAAGGTGATCAGCTGTTAGGTCATAAAGCCTTATTGTTGCCTGAAAATAATCTCAAATTATTACATTTTAGGGCTGAGAAAAATCAATAGGATTATATTTTTCTCCTTCTAAAAGGTACATTTGCAGTGCAGCGTTCAAAGAGTAATAGGCATGATGGCTTCTGTTAGGGACAAAATGAGTTGTATCTACGTCATGTGGAAAGTATACCACTAAAAAGACCTCAGATTCCTGACAGTTTTAAACCACTAACAAAAATTGTTAAATAGCTCTGTTGCCCTTATGCCTTAAGAAACTGGGGGGGGGTTTAAGTACTGGAAATGCATCTTCTGGACAAACTTGGATGTTTTCACATGGGCTACCAGTACTTTTATTTTTTTTCCTTGGCTTGGCTGTCAACAGCCTTCTCTAAATTCTCTCTGGACAGACAAAAATTGAAGAAGACAATGCAAACCTATTCTAGTGGAAAAATCAAAAATTATGAGAAAACCTTTTTTGTAGTCTTTTCTGTGATGTTAGCTCTAATTTGATTAGCTCAGATTATTGTCTTCTTCCTCATTATTTGTTATTATTTTAGCAATGTTCTATCCTAGTACTTACAGAAGTTGGTGTTTGTGAGATGGTAGAATTTAAAAGTCTCTGATTTCCAGGCATTGTACAGACCTGTAGGAAACAATAATACACCATATAGACCTCATCATCTACCTACTTCTTTTGAATGTCTCTCCAATTTTATTTTCCTGAAGTTTTCCAGGCTACAAGATCCATAAACTGACCCTGCAGTAGGTTAACTGAGTGCATGGGAGCTGTCAGCCCATCAAACAGTAAAGGAACTCATCTGGGCATGTTCTTCTTTCTGTCTGTACCAACCAGAGCAAGTACTATAACTTTTGGGAAATAAGGTTTAAAGTATATGTTGCACTGATGACAGTGGACCTGTAAGGCATTTTTTACATGAGTGCCTTATGCACTTTTCCAACCACCTGCTCAAAAAACAAATTCAGTGGATGGGATAATGCTGCTGTTGGATGGATATTTGGGATATTTGCTGCTGAAGACACTGCAGCTTTACAAAAGTAACTCTTGGTGTCAGCACTTTTTGCTGTCCTGCATGCAATACTGGAAGCGATGTAATCCTGGCAGGACTGCACCTCTGTCTTCTTTGCAGTGTGAATTTGCCACGGATTTCTACGCTTCTGCCACCACAGTCTTTCCAATACCCAAGCCAGCTCCTTCAAAGCTAACTGCGGTGTCAGTGTGATCTCCTCTACTGTGGTGGTCAAGTCTGAGGAAACAGCTAAATAAATCTCCCACTGTGAGCTTTCATTGAAGAAATTCTTCCCCTCAGATTTGGATAGTTTATCCCTAGCGCATGCTATCATTCATGGAAGGGCAGCTAAAAATTAACAGGAATCAGAGGCTCAGTGACTTGCCAAATGGCAGTCTTGCTCATCCAACAGCTGTTGGGCTGAGATGAACCTGTAACGTTGCCTTTGAGGGGAGAACTTCTTGCCATGTGCCATGTGAATCCCCCTTCCTCCTTCATGCCCGTAATCGGTTTGTGGGTGAACTGCAGAGCGAACCTGTCACAAGGTGAGATCTATTGGTACGCACAGCCTAGGGGCAGGGTCTTTTCTTGGCTACGTGTTTTGGTCAAGTAGTCGTAGCTCTCTGTTCAAACACAGTAAGTGAAGTTTTAGGTATTCTGTAATAATGTCATTGCACTGTGGAGAGTTTTAGCTACAGAACAATTTAGGGTTTTTTTCAACTGTTGTGAGAAAGACCCACTTACTCTTTCTCTAAATGATGTGCGTTATCACCGACGAGTGGCTGCCGGCTGGCGAGGCAGGAGTACGTTACAGGTGAGGCAGCCTGAACCCAAGCGCACGAGCTCTGTGAGACACGTGCTGGCTCTGGGGGGCCACCGTGGGTGTTTCTGCGTCGTGGTCCTGGAGAGGGGAGCGCTGCGTGCAGGTACCCGAGCAGCTGCAGACAGAGGTGGCTGGGGGACAGGCAGGTGTGTTAGCAGAAGCTTACCTGCAGAGCGGGTGGCATTAGTCCAGCATGACGAGGAAAGGGCTGGTACCAAAAAGGTTCAAAATATTAGTATGTCAAGTTCAGCCACAGGAATAGGCGGAACTGCTGTCCCAGACAGGATATTCTGTGATCGTGTAGTGTTTGCGCAACAGCCAGCAGAAAAACTGAGAGGTGAAAGAGAAGACGTGGCTGAGCAAGGTTCGGGGATATGGCCTTCAGAAAGCTAAACGCTTTTTGCACAGAGTGCTGGGACCCATTGGCAAAAACACTGGTATTTGCTTTAAGACTTCCTGTGTTTTTTTGCAAATAACACAGGTTATATTAAATAAACACTGTTTCATGAGTTTCTCTTCCTTGTTAGCAAAGTTCATGAGATTTTAAACTATCTTTCTGGTCAAAAAGGGTAATAATAGCCTTGTTATTTGTGGGATTTCCTTAGCATAGTTTCAGAAAGGTGCAAACATATTCATCAGAAGTGATTATTTGTTTAATTATGCCAGAGAATGCTGGTAAGCTTTTGGATTTTCTAATTTAGAAAGAGGCCAATGCAGTTTTTTTCATTATTTTCATAACTCTAGCTATAATCAACTGTAATTTTTCAAACATATGTTTCCATTTTATTTTATGTTGGCAAAGCCTTTGAATGCAGTCCCTAGTGCTTACCTTAACTACACCTCATAGAGGTTGTAAATACACCTCTCCTCAGCTGCATTGCAGCTAGAGACAGCGTCTGGCAGCAGGCTAGGGTGGGCAAATGACCTCAAAATCCTGAGGGCCTATAGCAGCGGTGTTCCACATTATTGATAGTAGCAGAGATATTGACAGTCTGTGCTTGGAAGGAAAATAGGAGTTTGATATGACATATTGTGTGTCTCAGCAAGACTCATAAATAATTTTGACAAGTTTTTGTATGCATGGGAAAGTCCTTGATTCAGCCTCCCATAAAAATAAACTTCTATTATGGAATGTATTTGTCAAGTGGCTGTGTGATGGATGGAGCTGCGTTTACCCCTTGGCAGTTCGATGAGTTTTAGATGCACAGCTTACCAGAGAGGATTTACGGGCAGTACAGAAATAATTATTCAGTATGAAATACATAATTCCTGTACCTGAATTTTCATTTTTTATTATATTTTGTTTCTGTTGCATTTCTGGTCTTTAAGACAAAAGGCCTTGCCATTTTACTTGGAGCTGTTGTACATCTGTAGTTTCGGTTCGGAGAAACTAATTCAAGTCCTTTCCCAAACTTGGCTTGTATTTTGCTAATTGAATGGGATAATAAATAAATTAGGCAAAAGCAGGGAAGTCTACATTTAAAAATGAATATTTTTAACAATAAAAACTCCCTTGAAAGGATTGCTTAGATTTCTAGAGGGAAAAAGAATTAATAAGTCAGATGAAATTTAGTTTCTTATGCTAGTTATTGCTGGTATTGCCCTCTTTCTCTCTTTTAAAAAAAAAAAAAAAAAAAACCAAAAAAACCCAAACAGGTAGTAAGCTCCCACGAAGAGGTCACACCTTTCTGATATGGAACCCAGATCACTTGGCACATTTGTTGCGTTCTTCCTTAAGGCTCCTCCTGCAAGGCTACCCTTCAACTGTTTCTCTTCTTTGCTTTTTTTACAGCAGTGTTTCTTTTCTGTCAGGGCTGCCTTCGTATCTCCCCTTACCTCTGTCATTTCTGCCTGTTCATTTCTTATTCCTCTCACCTGTTCTTACTCATTTAACTTTTCCTTTAAACTTGTGCTCTCTTTTTTTTTTTTCCTATTCCTGTCCTCCTGATTGAATGTTCTCCCTGCTGTTTATAGTTCCTCCAGCATTTCTCCTTTACGTTCTTCCTACATTCCCAGTCCATTTCTTCTTACCTTTTTTCCTCTTTGTTCTCACCATCTTCTCATGTTCTGGTTTATTTTTACGCTGTTACTTTATGACTTTCTCTAATTTTTAGCCTTTGCCCTCTCTATTATTTGCCATTCCTAACAGTCATATTTCCTTCCCTTGTTTGCAACTTCTGACCATGACCTTCTGACAGATACCAGTTGTTCAGTGTTTCTAATTGATAGTCTGCTTGGCTTCCCACGCATAATATGAAACTTCCCAAAGTTGTGAACATGGGACTGTTTTAGTCATTACAAGAGGACTATCCAATTTTGGATAGCTCCCATATCCATGGTTGAGAAATCCCACTGTCCTTTCCCCCCAGGAAGAACAGTATAGTCCTGAATGTGTTAAAAAAGCTTTCTGTTGTAAAAGACTCAAAAGAGTAATAATTTTGAAAATAACTTTTAGCATATAGTAAGCATGGCACGTCATGAATCAGGTTACGAGATCCCACTCATCAAAGGTAGGAATTATTGTGAATACAGGAAGCTTAAAGAAATAGCAAACTATTTTTAAAAAGTAGAATATTTCTTTTAAGACTTCATACTATTTACATAGCCCATAGATATGGTAAATTAGAATTCCTGTTCTTCATTAAAACACATTTGGAGATTTGTGTAGAGCAATAAGAATCTAAAAAATGTGCCTGCTCAAACAGTCTGTGAAAATAAGACAGTATGTTAAGCCTTCCAACCAGTGCCTGGATTCTAAAAATTGGTTGCAACTTGAGTTGTGCTAACCTCATACGTACTGGCACCTGGCTCAGCTGCTCACAGGCAGTTCACGTGCTTGGATTTGAGCTTCCCTCTGATCTGCCACTGCCTTTCCAGAAGGGCATGGTCTCCAGTGCCTCCTCTGGCCTCTCTGCCCCGGTTGAACGTCTCAAATAGCCTTCAGCATCTGAGATGCCACTAGACACTTAGATGTGAACAAACATGACTGTCCCCATGCAAAATAGCGTTGCGTATTTCTTCTAATATATTAGGTTGCAGCTTAACTTAGGAGCAGGGAATCAGCAGTAATCTCATTTGGGCTAAGTAAAGCTTTGGAGAAGACCTCGGTAGCAGGTGCTTGCAATCAGTTAAATCCTCTGACTGTCTGCCAGTCTCCCATACGTGCAATACCATATGGGGCATCCTGTGATTTTGAATTATTATCTCCTACTACAAACTGTCCACAGAAAAACCCTATTTTTATTATTTATTTATTTACGGATCTTGTTTGTTCGTGGACAGTTCCTGCCCAGCAAAACTCCATTGCTACTATTGCTTATCTAGATAACGCATGTAAATAGCAAGGACTTGTCTGCTACAGCTAATTATTCCACTGCAAAAATCTACCAGAGGTGAAAGTCAGGCAGCTGTGAATTGTATTAGCACACATGCATCTGCATTTATGCAGGGCATCCGTGCTGTAGAGCTGGGAGTTAGAACAGTAAGCGTTCCCCATATTCCTGCCATCCCTACTGGGGAGAACATCTACTGAAGGGAAGGGAAATTTATAATCGGTTAGTTTGGGCCCATAATTGGTTGAATCTCCTTCTAATTTAAAATGAAATCCCATAAGGCTATTTAAATAGTTGCTAAGTTTATTGAGGTATCACTGTTTGCTCCGTGACAGTTGAAGGTCTGTCTGTACTTCCATTATAAAGTTCCTTAATAGGAAAGAATTTATGACCTAGCTATTAAAAACATTATTGGCCTAAATCTTACTTAAGAAATTCTCATCTAGAAGCAAAAAACATTTTTATAATACTTTTCAAAATTCTTTTTTTCTGCAGTCCATTTCTCTGGAATTTGATGCTAAAACTGGAAAAATAATATTTTATAGTTTTACCTGGTTTTTTTTCCCTGAATGTCTTGGTGGGGAGGGGGGGAACAGTTAACTTTAAATGATGAAGTAAATGTGCACTTAGGGGTTGTTTTTTTGTTTCATTTTGGGGGCTTTGGGTTTTGAGGGACTGGAGGAGAGAGGAGGACTGCTGCTGCCTGTTAAAGTATGTGTTTATGCATGTCTTAAAACCTTCCCCTCTTCATCTTCCCATTTCTACTCCCCTCCTCCTTTCCCAAACTTGCCACTTCATTTGCAAAATTCTTTTAACAACATTTTTATTATGCATTTTCATAGAGCTCTGTATTAACAGTGTTGTATTAACATGATGCTTTCTAATAAGTATCAAGCAATTTCTCAATTCACAGTGCTGTGTCAGAGATTTCTATTACTAATATCTTCAGGCAACTTCATTTCAATCCATGTTGTGCTTCAAGGATCTGTCGAGGTGCACTTCAATGCACCTGAAAACATCCTCAAAATAGAAGAACATGAATTGAAATTGAGAGGCCTGGAAGCAAACTGAAAGGGACAATAACAGCTTAGTAAAAGTCCTATTTTTCTCTAGTCTCGCTTTCTTTTTTATACCATCATTAAACATAAAAAGTTGAACAACGATTAAATACCATGCCTTGCTATGGCAGTGTGGTAGTCTCACTGAAGAAATAGCATCAACAAAACTGAGAGCTAAGATTGTTCATTGTTTCTGAACTTATGTGCTTGTACTCATCTGGTACCCGGATTTCAAAGGGTGAAATGAAGTGCTTTTGCTGATTTTTAAGCCACCTATCTGCATACACAAAAACTCATTACTTTTATTCAGCAAAAGTAGTGTGTGTTACTGTATTGAATGGAGATGCAAGAAAGGAGCTTCTAAGCAGTGGCCCTGTTACTGACTAGCTTCAGTTTTCATTTGCTCCTCTTATGAGGATATAAGAAGGAATAAAACCAGAGTTTTACCTGCATTCTTTCTCTTTTTTCCTGTAAAAAGTAAGATGAGTAGCAATAATGGTTACTTCCAAAGAAAGAATAATTTTAAGTGATTTCCTATAAGAAACTAAAAGAGTTTGTAGAGGACAATAGATATATATTCTTGTCAAAAATGAACAAAAATGCTTGCTGTGGAACCTGTTTGTATTATTAGACACAAGTGAAAATTTGAAAATATTTGCTTGGCCTAAATTCTGTGCAAGAATGCACTATTGCTGAGCTGGGTGGCAGTAGGTGCCCTCATAAACAGTTTTGTAGATGTAAGATCATCAGGGTTCAAGTCTGGGATCATTCTGTAGGCATGTGGGCTACATGTTTCCCTTAAGCTAACTTCTCCTGATTTAGTCACTCAGTATGAGGAGATTTCTAGCTTGTGTGTTTCAGAGGAAAAAACCCTCAAAAATGAACTATTAGGGTAATTGATAATATGATATCTGACTCAATTTCAAGAGGGAAAGACAACTGAGGGAACTGATCATGCTCACCACAATGAGACACCGATACCCAGTGATTATAGATATTTATCATGTATGTTTGTGTCTATGTATGTGTAATAATTACTATAACAGTTACTATAATTTAAGGATATAAATGTGGTCAATAGTAGCTGTTTCACTTGTGACTAAAGTATATAAGAAAAAAGGGGGATATGTCATTTACTAATATGTACTCAAGACAGAAATCCATTTCTTTTTCAGGGAGTAGGTCTGTTTAAATGTGGCAGGGGAACAGGCTACTTATTAATAGGAGAAGTGAGTATAAAAAATTTTGATTAAAAACTTGTTAGCTTTTTATTACCCTTCCTATATGTTTGGCCAGATTTACCTTATGGAAAGTGCCTTTAGACTGTTTGGTTATTCCAGTGGCATGTGGATAAACAGTCCCTGAAAAATGCTGGTGTGTAAGAGGGGTCCTCACTTTTGAGAGTACCCACGTACTAAATTGTGCTGTTTTTCAGTCTAGGAGCAATAGGTTACAGTCAAAGGACACTTCCCTCCCAACTCTTCAGAGTGCCACAACTTACCTAAAATACTGCAGTTTAAATTACAGAGGTAGATCACTGACCTTCTATCTTTTTCTGTAGTAAATACAGCAAAAAGGGTAGGGAGAATATGGTCTGCTTTGTTCATGAATGTTTTCAAGTCATGAGTGCAACTGAAGGGGCTAATTTCTTCAGCAGGTAAAAGCTTTGGGCAATCTGCAGGAAATCTGCATCTAAGTAGCGTAAAATATCGCGTACTGTAATTTGCACTTCAAGCCACAAGTTATGCCTTGGAGGTTTATTTTAAATATAGTAGGCTTTGCCAGTATCAAATGAACAGATTGACTAGTGGAGGTGGCTTGTGAGTGATTCCATACAGTGAAGTTTCTAACTGGAGGAACTAAAACCTTAGGTGCTATTTGCACCATCTCCACTAAAGAAGGATTTAAACCCTTATTTAGAAACTGGTGAACATTTGTTAGGTATCCGTATTGACATGTAGGTGCTTACAAGCCTCTTCATTCAGGGTCAAATTTAGCTCCACCAGCTACAGTTTGGAGGTAAGAAAAAATCATGAAAGTGGCTTCTCTCAAAAAAATTCTGTTATTAGGGACTAAGAGGGCAAAAGGTAGCTTTGTAAAACTGTGATTTTGTTATGAACCAGAACCCAAAGCCTGAGTGACAGTGCAGAAAATATTGGTTTTATTGTTGTGTGATGCTCACCCCTAACCATCCTCCCCAAGTCAGAACATGGACTTCACGGCCAAACTTTTCCTGAAGAGATACAATCTTGAATTTGTGGATTCCAAAGGGTTTCTTCACCTTCTGTATTTTTCCATTGTCCTTCAGCCAAGCTCAGGAAGACCAAACTTGACTTTCTTAATATTGTGTCTAAGGTAAAAATCCAGAAAATCACCATAAAGAAGAAAGAAACTGACTCAAGCAACTTCATGTACCTTCTTTAGACACCAGACGAAAGAGCAAAAAAGCCATAAACTTATTCTTTACCCTGAAGCTGAGTTTATTTGAGTACAATGCGCTATCATGTTACCATCATTAAACTTGAAAAAAACCGGGGATTGCAAAAGTTAAAGTTATTCAGTTGGCAGTATAAGCTTTGTGCTCTTGCTTGGGTCTGTAGCTTAATAGTATACATGTAAATTTTGGCATAAGAATTTCCCATCCTTAAGGATATTTTCCAATGAAGGTATCAAGGTAAAGAAAAAAAGTCATTGACGTGAATGAGATCTGAAGTGGATCAGAAATCAAATCCTGAGGCAAATGAAACTGGGGAGACTAAATTTGAATTTTAGCAACTACTAATACTGACTGGAAGAGGCTTTCTTCAAAGCCATGTTTCTTTAGGGTAGTTTAGAGCAGACCAAACCATGAGTTGCATTCTAACACTGAATTGCATTTTATTCATCCCAAGTCATTCTTTTGACTTAAGAAGGGCTAATTCTAAGTTATGGTACTGCTGGCTGTGAATATCATAATCCCCCATTGTGAACTCTGTTTATTGATGACTGAAATGTGAAGTCTTCATTGCAGAATATTTTATCGTGTGTCATTTCTTTCAATTCCCACCTATGGAGAAACACTAAAGTTTCGACTGGTTTGGTTTTTGTTGGGTTTTTTTTTTTTTCCTTTTTGCCCCATGATTTCCTCTGTTTTCACTTTTCAGAAAACATGATTTATTTATTTGTGTGAGACTATGTGTTGTAAAAGGATTACGTTGTTAATTGTCTTTTCTATTGCAGTTAAAAAAAAAATCTTATGCTTAAACAGGTGCTAATGTTTTAGCTTTGAAAGTTGCCATGTTTACTGCCATGATAAGGAGGCAGTCATTTTATTGTCTTAAGGCTTTTTTCTGTGGAAAAAAATTCTTTTGTACATCTTTTTGAATACATTCCCCATGCAACAGTCTACATTTTGTGCATTTTCTAACTTCTAATAGTCCAAATACCTGTTCAATCCCACATTATAATGTATGAATGTGATAACTGATATTGTGTTAAAGGAAGGGCAGGTGTTTTGTGGTTAGTTTTTTTTTTTTGTAAGTGTCATGATGGTTATTAATTATATTTCAATAGAACAAAATTTTAGATAATAAATTTTGCTTCATAAAAGACTTCAGAACTTCATTAGTTTGGCTATGGAGTCTACGGAGAGGTGAATTTTAGTCATTCAGCTCTATTTTCTAACCTTTCTTTGCAGTCTCAAATGTGAGTGTGTTTTTAACAGTGCATAGTATATACATGCCAATTTCCAACATCCTGCTGCGTCTGATTACATTTCGATTTGGGGGTTTTTTTTACAGTGAGGGCTTTTTATTCTTCTTTAGATTTCACATGATGAAAAAGTAGCTGGCATGGGTTTTCTCAGACTTTCCAGAGAGCATCACCAGGCAGGGACCAGTCATGGAAAATCTCAGCCAACATGAAGAAAAAAAAAATTAAGAAAATGAAGACAGGTTATAATTTAAACCAGACTATCAAACTTCTTGACAAACAGACACTAGGTTATAGTATAACAGTTTATTCAGGAGCCAGATGGCAAGAAAACCTTTTCATGCTATGTGATGGGACATATCTTCCAAAGCCAAACAGAATTGTCTTGTCGACTACAATTTGGATAGCCAGATTTCAGTTTCCTGTTAAGCTTTGTATCAGCTTTATGAAAACCATAAGTGACTAATTTATTAAGCAAGATTTTTTAAAAAAAAACGGTGGGGACACAAAAGGTAGCGTGTTTTTCATCTGCTGTGGTGCCCTGGGACACAATGTCCTAGAAAGCATCATGGACTTAACTTACAGGTACTGCTGCTAGGTAATGAGAAGGTAAGTACAAAAGAGGAGAGAAGAACCTCAGACCAGTCTTTCAGATGCACTGGATCTCATGTATCCCTTCTTGGTTTGTTTCATTCCCTTTTTCATTCACCTCGCTTCTCTCTACAATTCGTTTCATTCTAGAACTGACCTGTTTCTCTTTTCCTTTACTTCAGTCTCTACTGAAGTTATCAGAACTATCTCCTCACTGTACAGTGATGTTCAGTGTTTGTGTTTATTTTAACCTTCATCTCTCCTTTCTCCACCCTCTCCTTTTGCCTTTTTGTTCTTATGACTTTATAATCTACAATGTATAGCTAAATTGGTGTAAACCCAATTTAAAGCAAGTTAAGTGCACCTGTGTTCTAGGAGTAGCTCTAGTGCAACTAGATGGATTTCATTGTAACTGGGTGAATTGTAGTATAAAGCTTGCTGATGAAGACAAGGCCATAGCAAGAGCGGACACTGGGGCCACTGTGAGAGAGATGACGGTGATGTAAGAACAAGCAGTATGTAAAGTGTGCAGTGAGGAGAGCAGAAGCAAGCAGAGATGGTGTGAGAAGCACTTCCCACAGCCTTTGGCTGTGTAAGGGCTTGTGCTCCTTGTGCCAGTCAGCACTTTTATGTCAGCTCTGAGCCACTGAGAACCAGGTAATCATGATCTTTTCCTTGTGACATCCCACCTTCCACCAAGGAAGACTCAGGCACGGGAAAGAAACCCCTCCAGAGATTCCAACGAAGCTTTCAGAGTCACTTGTATTTTACTGAAGGTTAGCATTTTATCATTTGCGTATGAAATAATATGTATTTTCCAAAAACGTCCAGTGGATGGCTGGAGCAAGTAGTTTCTGGGAGGTATACGCTCACATAAAAGTATGGTGTTTCTTCCAGTTATGCTTGGGAACTGCTGCATGGTGGTGCTCTTCTGTTGTGACAGTCACCTTGCGAAATTGCTTGTAAATAAATAACAAGAAACTAAAACCCTCAAAATAGAATGCAGAGAGGAGTTTTCTGAATTAGCTCAAGTTACTAAGAGAGTGGTACATTTTCAGTATGACAGACTGTCTAGGCTTTACTATCAATGCAGTCTTGTGGTTTGAATAGGTAATTTCTTAACTTTTACGGTATTTTAGGTAAAGTAAATACTTCATTCAACATAGAATTTGTATTTTCATTTACCAATATTTGCCAATTGCTGTTTGGAACAATAACACTGGAATACTAAAGGAAAAAATGAGGGAGTTCACGTACATTGGCAATAATTTGTTTATATATTCTTGAGTTTTGGGGAGGCACTTAATTTCTCCATGCTTGCTATTTTGTAGTTCGTAACTGAAGATTCATACAATATTTCTGTGCTATAAATCTACATATGAGTTGAGATCCATTTTAAATGGTTGATTTAAAAAGAAAATTTGATTTAATAGCATGTGGGTAATTTTAGGCAAGTTTGTTCTATGCATATTCATATAAATGTTACAGGGAAACTGTATGCACATGGCTTATGTTTCGAAGTAGGTGCTTTTTGCAGTTACGTATTAATTTCTTTTGAAAAGCTGTTATGCCCCTTCTTATCCTCAGAGTATTTAAGAAAAAAATTTGAACTACAGCCTCAGTAGTCCTTTCTCATATTGGATTTCTCCTGGTCTCTTACACCTCCTCCCTTCAAGAAAAATATTAAGTTGATTTTCAGATGCAAATTTTTACTTCAGCTCATTTTCCTCATCCACTCTTCCTTTCCCTCTCCCTTCAAAAGCAAGTCCAAAGAGAAAGTTGGACTAATATTTTGTATTTTATGCTCTCTATGTGCCTTATCCTGTGAATCAGAGACTTTGTTCTTTGGGTACCAAAGCAATTTGGACTGTACAATATAAAATTGGTGGAATCTGGGCTTAAAGTGGAACAACCCAAGAATCTGTTCCTTTATGAGTAGTTTTTGTTCTTATACAGCATTGTTTCAAGCACACAAAATTGCAGTATATAAAATTGTTAAGTTTTATTAATATTCTCAGCAGTTACTCAGAAAATCGCTAAGCACAGTTTTGTGTGTGTTTTCTTTGGTTCTTGTTGATTGATTTTGGTTAAAGTTTCAAATACTTTAATCATTTATTCACCTATTCTAATATTAGAAGGTCAAACTCATAGCTGAAACAGTAATTTTCATCTCCTGCAAATAATTCTTCCTCTCTAAAATACATAAAATAGACTTGGGACTGATTCAGAACCTTGAATTTGAACGTCCTAAATTTCCAGGACTTGGAATTTGCACCTGCATCCAAATTGCACAAATGACACCAATTTCCATTATATGTTAAAATCAGGAGGGAAAAAAATGCTCCATTTAGACATTCTCTGATTGCGTATTTCAGTCCAAGTTCTGTGTCTGGAGCTTATCCTAGATCAAAAGGTTTTGAGCAATTTACTTGTAAATATGAACAGGAAAATATTTCTCCAACACTATTCCAGCCATTTAGCCCAGTCATCTTCTAAATAAGTAATACAAGATTATTTTAGAAATGTAAAAAAATGTTAGCTAGCAGTTCCAGCCACACATTCCTGCATAGCTTCCTGACACTGATGAATCTTTTTAGCAGTCTAGCTGGTGATCATGAGCTGAGGTTGGGTTTGTTTGGGGTTTTTTTCTTCTATTTTACCTATTGATGAAATGAGGCAGGATGAGATTACATGATACAGCAGTGGCCACAGAGTGAGTAAGTGTCAGAGCTAAGAAGCATTCGAGCCGCTTCTTTCCATCTCTTGCACCAAACAAGGCTGCAAAGGCTTATCTTGGCATCGTAATTGATGGAGGTGATCGCTTTTGCTTGTTTTTTAACCCAGATTGTAATGTAAGTATATGGCATATAATATTTGTTCTTTGTCTTGCTGTTGAGATTCGTTGTGGTCTTTCAAATGATGTTTACATGAATCTTTGAAAGAGCAAAACATCATGGACTTTTAAAATAGAAATATTAGGCAATAAATAGTATAGCTGAAAAATCAATAATAAAATGTAGGTGGCTTTTACTGCTAATTTAATTAAGTCTGTACCATGTGTAAAATTGCATTTAGACACACAGGTAGAGCTGCTTACCGGTATTGAAATGTAACTCTCATATACCATTTGAAAACAAGCTGACATGTAACTTGCTATAAAAAATGAAATATTCTAAGATATCCAATATATCTGTGAATAAATGAGATGTGCAGAAGTAAAAAGGGAAAAAACAACTTCAAGTTGTCTAAAGAATTACATGAAGATAATAGAGAGTTTTGGGGTTTTTTTCGTTATTGATTATTCCCAGAACTTAAGGTTTCACAGTTAGATTGACAACTGAGTTATTTGCCCATACCTAGTGACTGACAACAGATAATGGAAAGGCTTTTACCATGATATAACAGCAGAGAATAATTTCTAATTTACTACTATAGTTCTCATCAAAAGTACCCCAGCAAAAACAGTAGATTTATCACTTCAATTACTGGAATTTCACATTTAGTTTAAAGAGACATGTTTCTATAATGTGACAGGCTTTACAGATTCTGAACTTCTTCAGACATTTCAGCTATCAGAGTAATCAGGAAAAGATATAAATGAAAGCAATTGTTTTAGTTTTATAACTTTCAGTGCTGTCTACTGGCAAGAAACGAAACAGGCCATAAACTGATGGTCTTTGCCAAGTCTATAAAAGGAAAAAAAGACATTCCATATCACAGTCTTTTTCCTTTTTTTAAACCAGCTGTCTGATACTGGATGGGAATAACATTAAAATAGTATTCAATTAATATCTACAAATTAACTTTTATATGTATATTTTTTAAATTAGCCACCTAGTGATAGTAAAATGTTATTTACCTCAAAATATATTGAGTATATTTTTAATACGTTTATTCATATCGCTTCTATCCAGCTTGCATGCCTCAAGCTATGAGAGGGAACCAAAAGATTAAAAAAAAGACTAGCATAAAAAACAAACAGTCAACAACCATAGGCTTCTGTACCCTAAGAAAAGTCCATGTGAATGATTTTAAAGCTCATTTTAAATATTCAAACAGGTAGTATTTTCTGCTTGGGGGAAGATGGGGTGTTCCATGCTTTTTATTGAGGAGAATGTCTACAGTTTCTATAATTCGCCCCCCACTTGGCTGTTCTCAGCTTGGGAAGCAGCAAATGCTACACGTAAACTTGGGACCCTGGGGCACTTCTCAGGTCCCAGACACAAACACCCTCGATGTGTCCCAGTATCATGTCAGGGAATATCTGGCCGCAGACGTACTCTCACGTGCCCCTTTTCTTCTGCTTCCTAGAGTGCCCTGGTTTCTTGTGCAAAGGCAACCTTTGCACGTGAGCTGATCAGGGATTCAGGATGCTCCCCAAAGTGGGTCCCAGGTCGGAGCACTGAGGACCTGGTGTGTGTGTGGCGGGGGGTTGTGGCACCCTCCCGTCGGTCAGCTTAAATGCAGTAAAAAACTCTTTGTGGAGTACTGTGCTGTACTTCCCATCTTGCGGCAAGATAAATCAGTGCACCACAGGAGGTCTGATCTGCCTCTAGGTTCACTTCAGGAGATTTGGATCTGTCTCCAGATAAATAGCCTTTATCCTCACATTATGCTCATGCACACAGACATACCAGTTCTCCCAGAAATTTCCCTTTTGGAGACAACCCTTGGCAATCCCTCCCATTTCTCATTAAATAAAAGGCATGGAAGGAAGCTTTTAGAAAGGATCCCTACCAGAGAAAGTCTGCACGTTTTCACATCAGATTCCTAGTTCTGCTGCAAACAGTCATTACTCTTAAATACAGTCTTACTCAGAGGTGTTCCTATCTCCTCTCAGACCAGGGAGCAGGAGCCTAGGACTGGGAATCAAACCCCTATGTCTCGAGTGGACGCTCCACAAGACTGTCACTGGTCTGCCAGGTCAGGCGTGCTCTATCGTGTTACCCACACAAAGGTGCTAGCGTAGCAAAGCACCGTAATAAAACCTCACCAACTAGCGAAAGCGGTAGGGATTTTACCGCGGCTGTTGTGGAATTCAAAAATAAGTTCACGCAATTATGATATTTGGTATAAACAAAATGCCATCGCACATGGTGCCTCTGATGGTCTGACGATTGCTAGGGTGCAGCTTGTATCACAGAGCGTACATTTACTTGAAAAAGAGGAGTTTATCTATTATATTGTATGTGAAAGTGGTCTTATTTGGGATTTGCTGTAGAAGTAGAGCACTGGAGTAATTAAGCCAGCTCTACAATTTTATTGCCTGTTACAGTTGAATTTTAAAGAAAGGCTGTGATTTAGATCACAGAAAGGAAGTATCTAAATGCTATATATGGTGTCAAACGTGCATAAGTGATTGAGCACATCTGTTTATGAGGTACAATACTTGAGCGATAATGTTTATGAGGAGTTCTATTAGGGTGAATAATATAGCTGCAGGTTAAAAGACTGTTTGGATTACTTTTATATCTGTTGATTTAAAGTAGATCTTAATAGATTGGTCACATATTCCAGTATTTTTTATTTTTGTTTGTTTACCCTTAGAGAGGCCAAGGAGGAGGTTTTCATTAGTTCTGTGCCAATGAAGTTCTAACCTCTCAACCTTAAGAAAGCAAAGTAAGGGACTGTAAAATCCCATGATGGCATCCCCAAATGAACCTGCAGCTCTTTATTGATTTATACAGATTCTTCCTCTCAAAATTGAAGGTAGCAGTATTTTGGCACATGATTAGCATTTTATTTATAATATTCATAAAGTAGTAATTCAGACAGTTTAGCAGCAGAAGTGCTAAGCCTAAGTTAAATTTAGGATAAGTGTTTTCTTAACAGAATTTTTTCAAATAATTTCATCTCACAGTCATGTAGAATGGCAGATGTTTGCAAATCTTGGTGTAAAACTGATTGAAATATTTTAAGAAAACTGAAATAATGTCAGTGGCAAAATTTATTTTACAAAGTGCAGATGTAAGACATCAAGTTCTCAGACTGATGGCAGAATTAACAAAAAACACCATCTGGTTCAATAATTATCTGAAAATACCCATATTCTTGGATTTGTTTTAATACCACATAGTTCCCAGCTTTATTTTATCTGTGTTTGCACACCAACGAGACTAGATTGTGCAAAATGAAGACTACTTCCATCTGATCATTTTTAAAAAACAACGTGTTTTTGCATGAATAATGAATCTTTGAATTGTTACTAAACAAGCAAATTATTTGCGTATGTGTCACATCGGTTATCAAGTTTGCACATGTGACAGCTTCAACAGCCGTCACATAAAATGCATAGAGCTTGTAACCATATGTTTTTGCTTGACAAAAAGCTAAAACTCAAGATCAATTTTCAATATGGAATGCACAAATTAACACTTTAAAATGCACCACAATATGTACGGCTTGGCAAAATTTGCAGAAATAGCACGTTTCTAGATATTAACTGATATCTTTGGATTCGACCTTAAGGTATTCAATCATTTTGATTAAAAGACTGATTTCTCATAAAACCACAGTCTGTTGGAGGCGCAAAGCCAATGACATTTGAGCATTCATATATTTTCATAAACTTTGAACAATGTCAGTGAGACACCTCTTCAATCTTGGCCACACAACAGCAGGGTATTCAATCTTTCTTTAGCTTAAGACAGAAAATTTGAATATCAGCATAGGGTTATTAATGTGACAGTTCACATGGTGTGCACCATGTTGATTCTTAAAAAGCAGTTCTGTGGAATGTATAGAGCACTCTGCTTTGCGTTCTTGCTGTTAAAAATCCAACAAAATGACTTTAAATGCATTTTTACAGCTCGATCGTTGCACTTTTTAGTAGTAAAACATGAAGAAAACTGACTACGGCTTTACACCTTGAAAGTTACTGGTATCATTTCTGTGATTATATCATCTGTTGTGTTTAATATTAAAGATGTACAACAGATCTCATAGTATATTATTTAATTCTTTTTGTTTGTAAAAAATGGCATTAGCAAGTGACTAAGCAGCCATGCAGTTAAATATTTAGTTACTCCACCTCTCTCTTTTTCTTGATTGCCTTAATGTCTGTCAGAATTTATAGCATTCCAAATAAATAAATAGACACCCCCCGTGCTTATTTCTTTAAATTCAGATTTTTGAGTAATGTAATGTTGTTCAATGTAAGCATGTCATTTTACATTACATCATGTTGTAGGTCAGATGCAATGTAACTTTTTATGATGCATTGTAAATGACAAAACATGCTGCAATATGTGATATATATTGGTACGTGCCCCTGATAACATCGCTTTTTCTTTAGAGTGTTGTCGCCTGAGCAGCTTGGGAGAAACCAGATGGGCTGTGAGGGGAAGATGAGCAATTCTGTCTTGCCCAAACTGCAAATGTGACAACACACTGTTGAGACAGGAGACAGTGAGGTGCATGTGTTAATATAATACAAGGCACCCGCAGATGTCCCAAAGTTTTCATTTAAAAAGCCTTGCTAAACAAACAAAACACAGAATCTCATCCTATTTCAGTGATAGTGGGAAGATCCAGTCTGGTTTCAGATCCATGGGTGCCTGCTAATAAATACTGACTACTCCTGTCCAGGAAGAAACATGGAATGTGTCTTGCAGTGCAGCATTCCAGTTCCCTCAGCAATTCCAAATTTACTGTAATAATTTAATATTTCCATAGCATCTCCTGTCTCAAAGGATGTTGAAACCTCTTACAATCTTCCAGCACATCCAGAAGACTTTGCTCCCCACTGAAAACCAGCTGTAGCTGAGGTGAAACTTGTAGGGTTTTCAACAGAGAGCAACAGCATCACGTGACTAATGTCATTTTCAGTTTAAACTGTAGCGAAAACCCAGGTAAGCATAATGTAACTAATAAATGTTAGAATTTTACCAGGGCATCCTTATTTTTGGAAAATGTGCTACAGGAATCTACCAAAACTGTCTCATCTGAAAAATTCCCTAGCATTTCCAACTGCACGGTGCCCCACAGTGATAGCAACAAAGGTAGTAAAAAGTCAACATTCTTAATGGCTTGAAATGTCCTAGTTTGGGGAATAAAAGGCCTTTATTCCATGGTATTGTGACCATGTGTGTGAGTTGTTCAACATTATGCTTTCACTACTATTATTTTACTCTCATTATGTCTTTAGACTGTAAGCCCTTTCAATGGGTTGCTTCCCTCAGTGCCTGTGTTTGTGCAGGGCCCGGCACAATACCCCTAAGAACAATTACACTATATAAATTGTAAATAAAACACTACTAATACTGCTTACTGCTATGCAGGGCTATTGTTTCATTGCTGACTCAGAAGCAAAAGCAGCGTGAAGAGGCTCACCACTAACTTTCCTGTGCACTTGAACCTACTTGAATGAAGAATTCTCCTATCCCATCTCCACCTCCGTTTCCGAGATTCATGAGGTTGTAGGCATAACGTTAGACCCGCAGGGCAATTTGTGATGCTGGTTTAAATGGTATTACCCATCCATGCATTTGGATGCGTGTGTATTTCTCAATCTATTACATACTGTTTTATTGTTGTGAGGTTGGATGGACGGAATTTTTCGCAAATGGCAGAGTTGCTCACAGTTACCTAAATAAAAAGCAGTAAACTACATCCAGAAGCCTAGAAGAAAGCCACACACTTTCTTAATAATTGTGTATATTTGGAGGGGTGTGGCTATGTAACTTTTTTTGCACAAAAATCAAATTTTGTTTGCATTTTGTTTGCATTTTGGTTTTGGTCTCACTCCATATCTTTGGAATGCTTTAAGTTTTCTATACCTTCTCCTGCCTGTGTAGTTGAACAAGTTGTTCACAGAAGTCTTTTTTGAGAGTTTTGAGTTCTGTTCTTTTCAACAGTAGAAAAGCGAAGGCATAGCAAAAGAACAAAAAATTAAGAAAAATAAAATGCAGTAGAAAATCATTTAGCGTAATGGTTAAAAATACCTTAACTTGAAGAAGAAAGACTTATTTTATGGTTTTGAGGTCTTTATTGAAGCCTTCTAGCAGCAAAGGGTTTTCTTTCTTTTTCCCAATACTTCTAAGGAGAATGTCGCTATATAATGAAAGAATCTACAGGACAAAATCTTTCCTGTTTTAACACAGATACCATGTCACTGCCTCTCTTCTACTTGTGCAGTTGTGATGAAAGCTATATGAATGGCTGAGCTGTTTCTAAAGGCCATATTTTCATTCTGAGTGGAGAATAACTGTGGGAAAACTAAGAGCTTCTTGATGCTTCTTCTTTTCCACTAACTTTTCTTCTTCCTTATTCAGCTGCAGTAGAAATTGGGTGGGAATTGATAATCCTTTAGGAATGTAGCTTTTGACACTTATCTGGTGGATGATAATTAATGCATTCCAAGAGGATTATCATAGTGGACGGTAGTTATAAAAGAGTGACATTCCATTTACGTGGAGTGAAACTTTAATATATGGCTGTCTCTACCACATATTTTTAGGAGAAATCTTCCACCTTTCAGCTCCAGTCAGTGTAGCTCCACCCAGTCCAGCCATAAAGAGAGCAACTGTAGGAACAG
Organism: Aquila chrysaetos chrysaetos; assembly: GCF_900496995.4. Classification (NCBI taxonomy): domain Eukaryota; kingdom Metazoa; phylum Chordata; class Aves; order Accipitriformes; family Accipitridae; genus Aquila; species Aquila chrysaetos. The sequence continues at coordinate 64,594,770 of NC_044007.1, forward strand.
GCAGTTTTTACCGGTATGTTACAAAGCCTTAAAAGCATGGAAAAACAAAATATTGTTATTAACACAGCATGTATTTAATTGTTTCTGAGATATTCAGGATGAAACCCATTATGTTTGTTGGCTTCAAGAGGAGTAATGTTTGCAAGGAATTTGAAATTGAGGATGAAGGCTGGGAGACAATGGGATTAAGACAGATATTTGATTTTTGTAAGCAGCATTTTTAATTATAAACTCCACTGTGGTATTGCAATGGAATGGAATTTTCATAGACAAGTTACTCAGAACTGAGCTATCTTTAAAAACTGTTGCAAATTGCTGTATTCCTTCACTAAGAAAGTAAATATTTTTATGATTTATGATAATGCTTTTGGGCAAGGTTAGCTGATCTACTCTACTGTCTTTTGGGAGGACCTGTGAGGAGCAAAGCAACCCCTTTTCCTGAAATCGATGGGATTTGGGAATGACTTGCCCATCCCACCATCATGTGGGACAGGAGTTCTCTCCCCGCACATGGCTCTAGGGAATGTTTTGACGCAGTTGAAAGGGCCAGTTTCCTTATGATTTTGGCTATTGGGCGGCATGAATTTTCCCATAGTACTAGGAGATGCATGGGGTTTGCATCTATTTAAAATAAAGAATATTGATGAGGATGATAGCTATAAATTATTGCCTTTAGGTTCCAAGCGTATATTGCCTTTAGGTTCCAGTATAACAGCACCAAAAAAGCTATAACCAATGATATCGTACATTGCTGTACAGTCAAGGTAATGTTTATAACCTTAGAACAACAGCCTGCTACAATTCAACTGCAGAAAAGTTGTCAATATACACTTGAGTATACCTTTGCATTTGTTCTTCACTATCCTAAGTTAATCTTATGGAGGAAGTGTTATTAGCCACCAGCCATTTGTCAGGATGGGTGTTGGTTTCTGTTTCACTGCACTGACTTCTGCATTGCATTGCAGATGCCATATGGATGCTAACAGGCTCACTGTACTAATCCATAGTAGCATCCCTCTGTCTCTAGTGAGAAAAACTCCTTTCTGATATTTCATTAATATGTTTGTTTGGTTCAGTATTTGGGTTTATTGCCTGTTTATGTGGTTAACTACCTTTTTATATGAACTACTACCAATCTGCAAAAAACATACTGAAAAATAAATCAAAGATGTCAGGCAATTCTCAAAACTACAAGATAGTTTCAGAATCAAAATGTTCTGTAAGGTACCCAAGTAGAGGTCAAACTCCTCCAATACATTCTGATGCACAGTAAAGATTACATAAATGGTAAATAAGAAGAATACCATCTCAAAAAAATACATTGCATTTATGTAAAAAACAAATTTGTGTCATTGAGTTGTAGCTGTAGGAAATGGAAACAATTTATGGGATCCCTAGTCGAACGCGCATGAGGTACGAGATTACTGAATAAAATAGGTTTTGTAGTGCTCTGTCCAGTCTTTGCTGTGAAAAGCGAAGATCCATTTAAATCAAAATTTTAAACAGGTTCAAAAAGAAAGAAAAACTCAACATTTGTAAGAATGTAAACTCAACATTTATAAGAATCAGAAACTCCTTTTAAATATCCCGATGCAAAATGTAGCATAACGGAGTTGATGCAGGGAAAAAGTTGTATTTCAATCATTAAAAGCTTAATTTTCACCCCAATAAATATATTTTTTAATGTCCCATTTCATAGAATGGTATGATCCTGTTTATATTTTGAATCTCACAAGTGAAGGTGTTTTGTTGTATTAAAGTATCTGTTCAACAATATGTTAATAAGTCAGATCTCAGCTGACATGATGCAGTACTTCTTCACAAATTAGTATGCTTACAATGAATTTACACTTGTTGACTGTATAATGGATGTAGCCCTAGCATTTTAGCCAGGGCTTGACTGTAAATTTTTGGCAGTCCACAGGAAATATTTCTACTGATTTCAGTGGGGTTTGATCAGACCTATAGAACTTAGATTAAGGGCAGTCCCAAGGCCATCTTCAAGACCAGACTTGCATCCTGCTCAGGTTGCAAGCCTACGCTCTGAGGGACAACCAGAGCACACCTGTAGGTTCTCATGTGCTGCGGCACGCCCGATGGATTAGCACGTTGCCAGGATGCCTGGCTGGGCCATCCACGGGTACTGTGGCAATTACACGAGAGGCAGAGCAGAAATAAGTACCATGAACACAACGAATATGGGAGATATTTTCAAACTCAGAGGAATCCTGGAAAAAATAAATCAGTGAAAGTCTCTATCGCCCATTGTTGTTCACAGCAATATTCTTCTCTCTTTTTACTTTGTCCTGATTTATTACATATCTATATTCTTATCTTTGCACTTCTAAGAAAATCTCTATTTTTTTCTGGCCCCATTGGAGGGCACCGTGACAATTTGATGTTTCTTGGCCCCTCACTTCTAAGAGGCAAGGGTTGCAGTCTGCTGGCTTTTGGACGTCAGGGAAATAGTCCTAGATAACTCTGCAGATGAATGCAGCAAACGTAGTGTGGTACCAAAATGTTTCAAAATATTTCAGGTGAAAACTCAGTCTCATCATCACCATAATGGCCCATTCTTTCCTCTTCCAAAAAAAGTAAACAAAAAGCATTCATGCATATGCTACATCTGGTTTGATTTCTTCTTCTCATTCAGTTTTTAGGTTCTAATAGTAGTAATGATTAATAATATAATGGCTCTGAGACATTTATTTCTTCTCTCAAAAAGGGAGTAAGTAAATTTATTCTTTCACAAAAGGACATCAGTTTCAAAGTGTATAGGGAAAATGTATCAAAATATTAATTAGACTTTTCTTTTGTTTTGCTAGTTTGCATTAGACAGATGGAATTCTGATCTTTAACAGCATCATGACTCATGAAACTGCTTGTGTACTAAAATGCCATTATTAACACAACAGTAGTTTTCAGCAGTTGGTAATTATTGGCATAATTAAACATTTATCAAGAAACAAGTATTTATCATTCATTAAACTTTCATTAAAAATCCATCTTAGCACAAGCTAGATTAGCCAGTGATTTTCAAGTGATAACTTCTTAACTTCTGGCAGGAATGTAGAGCATTCTGATAGCAAAGAAAATCATGTATAACGCAACCTTTCAGGTTTTGTAAACAGTTATAACATTTTGGATTTAGGAGTGTTATTTTTAAGGGTTCTGTAAGACTCGGACAAGAAAGTACTTGGCTATTTTCTGTAGGGTTTACCAAGTTTGGCACTTTTCAACAGTGTATTTGGGAAAACAAGATGCCCTTGGCTGTGAAAAGCCAGTGCTAAGTATGCTTTATAACTGCATTTACATGACTTAAATTCCCTCAAAGCCTGACATGTTGGGACATTGAAATTTACTTTTGTGAATGGATCATCTCATAAAATCTGCCTTATGGTATTGCAGAAGGATGGAATCTTAGACTAGCTGTTTGTAATTGGGAAATCTTGAAGAGCTGTCTGGTCCTGATATAGTATTTTCCAACACTTAATACTTCTTGTCGCTAAAGAGGAAAATACGCATGTTTTATTGTTTAAAAGAGACACATTACATCTCTGAAAGGTTTTGGGGTTTTTTGCAGAGTGGAGTATCAGACATTATTCCTAGTCTGTTCAGTTTTGATTGATTCATTTAGATGGCAGATTCATTATTTTTTGCCATGTTTAGGTATGAATAAAGGTGAAGTAATTTGTGTGAATTTCAACATGCAGAAAAATAAGGTTAGTCAATGCCCTGTAGTTCTTTCTCTCTCATTCCAATTTTCTTACTTAACTGTTTTTAAGTCTTTTCTCCTTGGTTATTTTTTATTTTCCTCGGTTCTCGTCTGCCATTCCCGCTAACCCTTATTATCACAGAAGCACTGGCTTACTTAATCTTGTAGCTACCGATTGGCTATTTTACCTCCCAGTCCTTTGTTTCTTCTCTTGCTTAGAGGTACGATAGGATATATTACTTAACCCCTCCTACGCAGTCACTGTTTTGCAAGAGGTACCAATTTGGCAAGGTTAGTGTAAGTTTAAAATGCTCTAATGTGATTGTCTAGATGGTGGTGGATTAAAAACAATATTCAGTGAGCAAGGCTGTCTCGGAAAGCTCCTTCACGTACATACGAGTTTTTCACATCTTAGCCCATATTCAGCAACTTTGTTTGTGTTTTCTCTTGGGCAAAAAATTTACTGTATCAGTGCTTTTATGTCACAAGAATGAATTGAATTCGTACCCTTTAGTGCAAACAACAATAGACAGAGTGGTAACCTAGTGGAAAACAAATAGACGCCCCGTCCCTTTTGGGGATTCAGAGAGGTTCAGAAAGATGGAGCTGACGGTAGAGAGGTGGCAGATAAAAACAGGCTGAAGCAGGAAAGAATCCTGCGGTCATTTATTACCATGCCATCTTCATAGTGTTTGCTGAACCAAGGTGCAGAGTAATGATTCAGACAAATGATGTTAATAATAATAGCTGGCCCTTTGGCAAAAATGGAATACCTAGTATTGCAGCATGAGACCTAATCAGATTCTCCAAAACTTGCTTCAGACCGATAGAATTTTTTGTCACAGGTTTTCCGTCAATTGATTCTCCTTGGATACTGTGTTTTTAAAGGAAGCAAAGTGATAAGCAATTATTTTCCATCAGGGGAAAAAACCCAAGATTTTTAATATTATGATATTTAATGTAGAGTTTAAAGCTAGTTTTAAAACATTGTGTTATTTCTAGTTCATTTTTGGTGGAATTTGAACTGTTAATAGTATCTACAAGGTACTTCTGGTAATAACGGATTACTTCATCACGTTTAGAAACTTTCTAGAGTTTGTTATCTTTTTTTTTTTTTCATATAACCAACAAAGAATTCACCTTATTTATTGTGAGTGAGTAATAGCAAGTATGCTTTACAGTATTTTTTGTTGCGCACAGAGTATCACCGGTAAAAGTGAGCTCCATGCAAAGCCCAGCTATGGCTATAAGGGGCAGTTGTTAGTACTGCTGATCTGATTAATTGCTTTGATCTGCTGTTAGGTGTTTGTACATAAAAGAACATTTTCACCTAAAAAACCTTGCTAACCATTTTGTACTGTTCAGATATTACATAGTTTTGTTGTTCTTTTTAATAATACCTGCAGTTTTTAGCCATATAGGTTGCAATTATTTTTATTAGCTGCTGTTCCGTTAACAACATAACCAACATCTGTTTTAATCTAAACATCATCAGACTTATTAATTAGGTACATTTTGGCATCAATTTATCACATGTGCTGTGACACTTTTGATACTTGAAGCATAAGCTATTATGTGTAATGAAAAAAAAATAAGTATGATTTGGAGTCAGTGTTATACATCATCTGTAGGGGACAATTATGTTGGCATGTGGGAGGTTAATGTACACACTCTAGATTCCCTTGCTTGATTTGCTGTTTTCTTCTTCATAACTCTAGGTAAACAGTTTGTGCTGCCATTTAATGCACAGGTTAAGTGTAGTTGCAGGCTATTATACATCATTAGAGTAAGTAATATTCAGCTGTGGAAGAAAGATGGAAGCTTTTCACTTGTAGCCACTTGGACATTTCATTTTTCATCTAGTATGCCACTGCAAAAATTAGTTGTGGCAGGCCTGATGTAATTTATAGCCTGGTACCCTGAAATTAAGCAATGAATCACACCATTTTGGCTGATTAGAGTTAATGCATTTTTCCCGATGACATATTTTGTAAAACAATGCAGTTTATTCTAAACTTTGCCTTATCAGACCTAGTCATTTCTCACGTCAACCTGTGCAACGGATTGTGCCATGTACGGTGCACTCTATCACCAGATTTCTTTTAGTATTGTGCTGTAGTTATCTGCCAGTTTAAAGGGACAGCCTTCCCTTTCTTTCCTAATTTTCTCACTAGAAAATATCAACTTTCCTCTCCCGCCATCTCCCACCCTCCATTTTCAAACCAGACAATTCAAAAGCAAAACACAGAGCAACACAATTCAATGCAGCTTGATTGAAAGTGCAGGGTGTAATGATCAAGTGAGTAGAGACCATCGGATTGTGCCTCAGGCCTTCGCACTCTGGATCTGGTCAATAACAAATTTATTACTAATCAAATCCAATAAATACAAAACAGCATACATTTATTTTTAGTTGGCACGTAGCTGGTCACAGAATAATAATAAAACAGGTAAGTCGGAGACTGCCTTTCAGAAGAGTGTGCTGTAGCCGATGCGTACTGCACCTAAAGCTCCTGTACATTACAAGCAGGCAGCCAGTCCCCAAGAAGCCGTGTTGTGTATGTCTGATTACCAGTGGGCATTGTGTCCCACTTGCCTGTGGAATATATTAATGGTGCCAGCTCTTGAGTTTGGAGAATTCTGTTAGCTGAGATACTTTGTGATAGGGAGAGGTATCACTGCAGAACAGGATCTATAGGTGTTAGTGTCAAGAAGAATAATGTCTTCCTTGCCCTTTCTCCTGGGTTATTGCATGGGTTATACAAAGACTGGGATGAGTTAATAGAAAACAAAGAAACTAAAGGTGTTCGGGGAGGGGAGTGGAGTCAACAACATAGCTGAGACATGTGAATTGTACTGTTGCCAAAAATAATGTGCGACTGTTCTTTCCCCCCAAAGCACTAACATGCATAAGAGCACATGACATAATCATTGCAGGCATCTTACACCATGTAAAACCGACACAGACAAACAGTGCATAGCTAATGTAAAGCTGACATTCAGCATCCAGGATTTTTGTGTATTCAGATATTTTTATACGTGTGTGGATGAAATTTAGCTAAAACTTCTCGATGCTGCAATTTGTTACGCAGACAAGTTATGAATTACAAAGTGTATGCCAAAGGTACAAACTGAATAAAATGATTGGGAAGCTTTAACGGTATGAGAAGTGCAGCTTATGTAGCTTGGAAGTCAGATAGTACAAAAATTCCTTCTTTCTTAGCTGCTGGAGTCCCTGTATTTTTGCACAGTTTATGGAAAAACCCAGCAACAGTCTGCAACATGTAGGAGAAAAAGGCAGCACACCTGCAAGACTCCAGCCTACCTTGTTCACACCCAAGATAGGAGAAAATGATTTATTGTCTGTCCCTTGAATTTCTCTGAGCGTTCTGTCTAAACTTTAAAAGCAGATTACATTTGCGATTAAACCTTAACAAATGTTGTTTTAACTAGACTGCAATATATGTTATTGACAACAAGCTTTTTTTCCCCCTGAAAATAACATTGGTGCTTAGGCATGCAATTTACAAAAATGACAAGGAAGGGTGGTACTTTTCCCAAGGTGAATGTGAGTTGACTGATTAGCTGGTATTTTAACTTAGATTCTTGCAAATTACAGACATAAGAAACCCTGCAATTTATATGTACTTTAGAAGTGAAAGCTTTAATCCCATGATTCATGAAAGTAAAGTGGTAATAATTTAAGTACCATATTTTATTTATCCCTCAGAGTTGTCAGCTGATACCAGAAGTATTCTCACTATTTTTGGGTTGCTGCCTTTGGCCACCTAATTGCTTCTTAGGAAGTAAGAGGGAAATTGCTTATATAACTACACGGATTGTCTTTGGCAACGTCAAGCCAAGGCATCAATCAGTCCATCTGGGTAAAATCACAAGCTGACTCCGATATTGCTAAATATTTATACTGTCAAATACACACAGACATCCAGATGAAAAGAGGCATTCATTAGGAATGCTCCAGCTTGTCAGTTTAAAGATGTAGATTAGAGCAAAACCTCCCACTATGGTACTGAGTGCTCAGGAAAAGTCTATATTTAGCCATTCTGAGCAATAAATATCATCATATTGCCTCATTTAGGTAAATAGAGAATGAATATTGTCAAGATGATCTAGAGATAATGTAAACAGATCCCTGTTCAGAGTCTGTGTTACTAGGGTAAATTCCAGGACATTGGTGTGCTGCTGATGCTTTTTGGTTTAACCCTTTTTCTTAATCGCATTCCCCTCCCCTTTACAGTAACAGTAAGATTTGTTCCTTGCAGATGAGAAGGGAAGGGGGGCGGGGGGGAAGATAAGATGGGGTTTCTTTTTAAACAGAAGTTGATTTCAAATTCTAACTGAGTTATTATATTAATTAGTAGTTTTGCTCTAATATTGTCTTGGCACTGCTAAAGGCTGCTGCCGCTGGAAAATACAGATATCTGTAGCAAGGCTGAAGCTCATTCCAGAGTTCAACATGGGAACTGACAAAGCCCATCAGTCAGAAGAACATCACAGCTCTGAGGTTAAGACATGATTTCAAGAGTACACCCAGTTAAGAGTCATAGTGGAATTTCTTTTATAGCACATTTTTTTCAGTGATAAGATGAGGCATATTGTAGGAATAAGCGATGAGAGATCAGTACTTCGACGAGAATTAAGTTACTGTCCTGCCTCAAAGTGGGTGGCTTGTCCTGACAAATTAAGAGTAAAATTTGTTCACTGTACTATATACACAAAAAAGATAGCAGAAGGATTTTTTTTTACCTTTTGGGGAAGGCCTGTGCCTCCCTCCGCAGAATTGGCACCTTGGAAGTTACATACAAGGAGAGTGGTGACTGACGTCAAAGTTTTAGTTAATTACACTAGATGATTTTTTAGATTAATAATTAACATCTCTCTTTATAACTAAATATCTGTAATTAATCAGCAAATCATAATGTGGAGACTAATTAACTTCAAACTCAAATCTTAACAGAAAATCCATATTACTATCCAGCATCATTAATTACTCTAGTAATCAAAATTATCCCTCGTGGGATTTGACAGAAAGCTTTGTAGGTTTATAAACCAAGCTATTATCACAAAAAAACATTTTGAAAGCAGCTTCAAATAGCATTATAGATAACTAAAGTATTAGATTGGAAATTTAAACAAGTTTTCATTTTGTCTGTATTACGTTATCAATAATCCACTCACTGAAGCTGGGTAAGTAACTAAGAGAGTACGCTTCCCTTCTCATCATGTGCACATGGGGGTTTTTGTTGTTTTTCTTTTTCCTTTTGGAGTTACAGCAGTGATTTCTGTCAGAAGATTCATTTGTCAGTGGCTTTGAAAAATATGCCACACTTTCTGGTAGCTTTTGCTGTGGTGCTATCCATGCTAGTTAGCTGTTCAAGAAATGAATTAACAGCCGTTTATGTCCTGGCATTATTCACAAGAAAGTACCTAAAAAAAAAAAAAAAAGGATTGAGCTTTAAGATAGAGAGAAATCTTTAGCTGTTGATTAGGTGGTGTTCAATGGAAAAAAAGGACAAAGTAGGGCTGTTATGCCAAAAAACCTCACCCCAAAGAAATCTTATTTTAATTAGCATGGACATCACAACTAGAAAGATTCTGAATGTGTTCATTTTAATTTTTAATAAACAGGAAAGCCAATAGTACCATTGTAGCACACTGAAATCCCTTAGCTGTTTTTCATTTAGAAAGTTAGGAGTTAAAATTGTGTCTAAAATCCACATTTCAATTATTTTATCACCTAATCTTCCAAGTGCGCACATCCGATACTGTTCTTTTGTGTGGCAGCTGTAAAAATCGTAAGCAATTTTTACTGTCAAGAAAACTCTGAATAAATAGAGGCTGTTAACTTAGGCAGATATCTGAGGTTATTTGGTGGCAATCAAGAACTCACAGCACTTCAACTAATGGGTTATGATCAGAAACTGTTCCTAATAGCCAGCTAGACGGATCTGAATATGAAGATTTCTATAATTTTGTTGTCAGCTTGTGATGTACTCTAGTGCTAATTATTTGGAACAATTATGTTTTCCTAATAACAAAAGAAGAAGCAGTGAATTAAGCAGGCTTACCTTCAGATCTTTAGATAACAGTTTAAATGCACTTGCCATTAAGAAATAACATTTCTTTTTCCTGTATGGAACCCTAATTATTGAAGATGCTTGTCTTTTAAAATCTACTACTTCTAGTTCTTTTAAGCATGTTCAATGTGTCAGTTTACACTGATGACTTCAGTAACTAGTATTTTCTCAGTCTTAGGTTTATGCCTGTACCTCCCATAGACTGCTTACTTCATTTGGTTATTCAAAAACCATAATTAGTGCAGTAATTAACATGTGGATCCTTCAAAGGAAGACTGTTAGAATCATGGGACGTCTCTCATCATTCTTACTGATGTATAGATGATAAAAAGACTTAGGTTGAGGTGACAACAGGATTTGTATTACTGCACATTATCTGAGCTGCAGGGAAATTCAGACAGGACTGTGGTCCATGGAGTCTTTCCTTTTGAAAAAAAGTAATTATCCACACTGTTTCTATAATGTAACTAGGTGTTATCCTGCATTTGCAGCTGTCAAATCATTTGTTTTAAAACCATTATTTTATACCTTACGAATACTTGAAAGTTTGGGGTTTTGCACGCTATCTTTTAACCAATTACAGAAGTGGGGTGCAGCAATAAAAACAACAATAATAGTAATTTATGTAAGCATAACAGATTCTTTCTTGACAGTTGATTTCAGAGACGTTTATGGTAATGTTAAGTTGATACAGTCATAAGATTACATCCACAAAGAAAAGGCCCAATTTTGTTTTATTTATTTTCCCCGGAGAAAATATATTTATTTGTTTGTTTGTTTAGGATTTCAGATAAGCTGAATCTGTTGCGTTTTCAAGCCATAGTAAATCAGTTGTTGGTACGTGAGTCTCTGTATGGTTCACATAAATGTATTCCAGTGTTTCTCCAAGATGCTTATATCTGATCTTTTTAGCTGCGATATACAGTGCTTTAAATTAGCGCATTAAGGAAATTCACGTGCTTTCATTCAGCCTTTAACTTTCTGTAAGTGGTGGTCCTCTTTTTCACCTTCACTGACATATGCCAGAAAAATTCAGTATTTTACCCTACAGGCAGCCCATGGGACTGGGATGAAATGGCCTCTATACATAGGGTATGACTTTATTTGCTAAAGAGGTTATTTGAAAAAGCCCTTAGGGTACTGCTGCCCTTTTGTCCCTCAAACTAGTAGGGGGAAAAATATAAAAGGAACTACACAGTAATCCCTTGTAGACAGGTGACCTTAAGCCAATTCTATACTGTAAGGTTTGTTTCCATTTAAAGTCAAAACAGACAAAGGAAAAAAGCAAATTGCAGGTTTTAATCTGTTGCAGAAACATTGCAATATTTTTTTCTGTAAATGACTATCAAATACAGACAAATTTTACTGCAAATTCATAAAATTTAGTATTGTTCTATATAATTTAAGTTAATGTTCTGTAGACAATGTGTCCTATATTCTATCAAAAATAGCATCCGCGGACTGATGGAAATAAATGTACCCCTGTTTATTTCAGGTAACCTGTTCAGGATTTTACTTTCCTTACAAATGTTTAAATCCTGCAAGTACAGCCAAGAATAATGAAGCAAAAGTATTTAGACCTTCTGATTCTGGTAACAGCATTAACATATTAAAAATCAGTCAACACCAGGACCCATTGGAAAAAACAGCAATCACTTTGTCCTTTGAAGTTCTTTTTTCTGTCCTTCTTAGAGTTGATTGTTGATTGTAGTTAACAGAGCTACAGTCAAACTAGATCAGAGTTATCACGGCGTCGTGGTCCCACTGCAGGTGCACCATTTTGTGGTGGTGTGTTTGGTATTTAAACCTGTGTTCATCTGCGATAGTTTTACAGTGAAAGCCACCATATTATTCTTTATATGATGCAATCAACTATTATTCAATATGTACCATCCCAATTAGATACTGCTTTTCAATAGGCGGTCTTCAAAATACCATTATAAATTATGAACAGCAGCTCTGAACCCACTTCAGGATAGCCTCTAATAAGTCACAGGTGTGACATCACTGAGCACTGTAATTAATGGGTGTTATGCCACTCCCTTGACTTATGAGTTTTTCAGAGGCTTTTAATTACTTTTGAGTTTAAGCCATTCTGGCAGAATTTTGAAGGAACTCCAGTGGCAGCCTATTCTGAATGAAGCTGTTTAGCGACGTTCGGAAAAAGAGACACTCTGGTGACTGAAGGAAAATGTTTTGGCCGTTCTTCACGCCTGGTAGTCTAGAGGGAGGTTAAAGGAAACAGCTTCTGTCGACTGCTGCAGGCACTTAGTTACTGTGTTCTCTTTCTGCATCTGGGGAGGAGCTGTAAAAATTGTGGTCAAATCCACAGATTATATAAAATATAAGAGAGAAAAACATCTGAAAAGCCAAGAATGGCTCGAAGGGTTATCAAGATGTCATCAACCTGATTTTAGGTATAGAAAAGCCATTGTTTCGCATGTGAGTGCAGACTTCATGTAACTGATAGAGTAAATAGAAAAGAAGAAATGCCATCATTTATCACCTATCAAGAATAAGTTATAAATGATCACCAGTTAATCAGCACTTAAAACAGTATTCTTTAAGTTCAGTGCCAAAATCCAGTAGCAGAAGAATTTCACCCCTCATATGCGCACACACCAGAATGCACATATTGTAATGTTAACTCAGGTGTAAAGCTTTGTTCTCTAAACAGCTGAAGCTTCATGTCATTGTTTATATGCACAAAACACACATATTTCTCCATATGTTGGCACCATATTGGTGTTATCACCATAGCATTCCCTCCTCTTCAGATGTTCTTTTGTTATAACATTTATTTTTGTGAGGCAAATAAAATATAGTAAATGTAAACCAATTATTTAACCAAATTACTTTGATCGTGGGAAACTGACAATTAGTGTTACAGCTTCTCAGCAGTGAAATCCACACAATAGAGCAGACTGTGATATTCTGTACTGCAGTGTAAGTCAATGTAGTGCATTTATTTTGTGTAGCAAGCTGTGAAAGAGGAGAAGTGCAGGAGACGAGCGAAGTCCATCTTGATGAACTATTATTCTATATCTGTGCTTTGTGTTGTAAGTTGTTTAGTTTTTCTAATTGTTAATATATTGGGACAGAAACCTTGATGACTGATGTCAAGACTTAAAGCATACATACACGTGGGTACGAGATGGTGAGCTAATCAATGAATGTGCTAGAGACTTGCCAAACTACCATTTGTAATTTTGATTTCTAGTAAATGTTGATGACGAACAGGTTAGTTCGGTTACCTATAATGATTACCCACTTCAGTAGTTCTACCTTTTGCACATGGATTGGGGAGGGGGGGAAGTATTAAAATTATATGCACCGGTACACCCACATGATTTGGGTTTATTCTCAAAGCTTGAATGCATCAGCCCTTCCATGAAATAGCTGTGAGTTAGGAGAGCATTCTGGGTATTGTCATGCAAATGAGGCCACCAAACATACCACTTTGCTTCAAAATTGCTCTGCAGTGACAAGTAGCTTTTAAAACTGGAGCAGGGTTTTCCAGGCTAAGTGGGCAACCCTATATATCCTCTGAGATCCACTTTCTAAAATAAATGCCTATATACGGAGTCCTAATTCCACATCTGAGTGCTCAGATTGGCACTTACTACATACCCGTACATCTCATTCTAATGCAGATTAAGGTGGTCCTTTATGCTTGAGTATTGTGTTTCTCCCACATTCATGCAGTGAAAAAAAAAAAACCCAGAAGATGTGTGTAGCACTGAGAAGTGGAGTTTGATCTGGTATTCAGCAACTCTTAAAGCCAAGGTTTCGTGATATAGCACTTCAACCAGTACAAATTTTAATTAATGCTACAGCAGCTTCTCAGCAGTACTCAAGAACTTAGCCAATAGGTCATGAGGAAAAAACAAGTCCTCGCCTGCCTCCTGATTCACAGAAAATATCTGTAATCAGAAGCTATTTTAGTCTAGGTTCAGGACCAGTTTCAGAATTTATAAGAAAATGTGACAGACATTTTGAGTCCATCCCAAATACTTATGTTGACTGTGCTTATGAAAAAGGGTGTGGGAAGAGCAATAGAGTTAAACATAGTGACTATCCCAGGCAATTCAGGACTAGGTAGCTTTTAACCAGCATCTTAATGCCAGTTGGAATCCAGGATGGATCTCAGAACACTGGCATTAAATGATGAAGAATGAGCAGGATCCAGATTTTTTTGTTTGTTTGTTTTACTCCAAAATTGTATTAATCGCATTGTGAGTCAGTGGGAATTTTGTCCGTGTCCTGAATGTGGCCAAGATTTTGCTGTTAACCTCTGACCAGTATTGTTCCATGTGCTGTGCGCTGGAGGTAACAAAGCCATAGATACAAATCGCAGGGCTTTCATAGGAGTGGACATCCTTGATCTGCTGGCCAGGTAAGGCTTTATAAAAGCTGATGGAGACAGTGGGTACTGGACTGCTGCCGTGCTAGAGCAGCCAGGCTTCTCAAATCCCCTGTGGCCCAGTGTCAGCTACATTATCAGTGTAGTATTGCGTGTTGCCTCGTAGAAATGTCTAATGGTCTTTTAAATGCAGATTTGAGTATCTAATTCAAGGCATTCACATTTGAAAATGTAGATCTTAAGGACTTCACAGCTACTTAGATCTTTTCACTCATGCATCTCTGTCCTCAGAAGTAGGAGCTTTCCTGGGACAACCGGTTAAAGTTATGGAGAAAGTTACTTTCAAAGTTGGGCTTTCTGGTGTTTGCTGCACACTTAGATGGTATCTGAACTCTACGAACCAAATTGCCCTCAAACCATCCCAACATATAAATCTCTAAATATTTCGGTTTGAAATACTTAATGTAGGTGTGAATGGATTAAAAAAAAAAAAAAGAAAAAGAGAAACCAAATTATTTTGAGAAAGATCTATTGCAATTGCCCTTAATTTTTTTGTCGTGTGTTAGCTACGTTATCTCCCAACCTCTTTTGGAGTTGTTATTTAAGTAAAACTTGGTGTTACATTTCCTTTTATTACAAGTGCTATTTATACACAAATTGGATCAGATCATGATGCAGCAAAGAACTTTTTATACTGCATAGATTGTGCAGCAATATAGTGCATTATCAGCATTACATGCCTCAGTGAGGAATGTTTTCCTGTTTTAAAACTCATCATTATGAGAATTTAATATCTAGATACAAAGATTTTACTGGAAACTTTTGAGCTAGGCTGTTGTCATCTAACTGAAAACGAAAACTTGTTCATGATAATTAGACAAGGGGGATTAATGGAAGACTCGCGCTATAGATACTGTTTAGATGCAACTCCAGAGATCTACTTTATCAGCTAGAACATGGCTGCATTCATTTTGGCTTGCTTGCCGTGGGACAATCCCAGAAATAATTGGCAATCCATTGCCCTACTGCACTTAAACCCCTTGTCTACAAACGTGATGCAAAGCGAAGGTGGTTGAGGCTTCATAAAAATGAAGCACATGGTGTGACAGGCCCATCTGTGCCAGCTTTATAAAACAAAAGTGCCTAATTTTATCATCATTGCCTTTTGTTCTGCACAATGCTGTTCACGCGGTGGTTTTATGAATGCTTGCCGGTAGAGTCTGTAAGCCTCGATTTATCTGACTGCTTCCTCTCCTGTGCTGTCTGTTCTCAATTGCACTGCTAGCTTCCCTGCCCCCACGGTTTCCTCTCCTTACCCGGCCCTTCTCCCCAGACAAATCCGAGGTAGAACCTCCTAGCAATTTTCCAAGGTTCTGGGCTCAAAGACTGAACTAATTTGTTTTTGAATTGCAGATCAAACATAAACTGCAAAGAAGCATTTAATCAGTTAGGAGAAGCAAGGGTATGGCTTGTTTAAGTCCCAGAATCCATAAACCTGTAATGATTTTATTATATTGGTGTCAGTTTTCATTATTTTCATGAATGGGTATTCCCTGCTTAATGCACGATATTTGCATCTGATGAACCAATGAGTTTAAACACGGTTTGTTTTAATGCTTGGTGAATTTGCATTCAAATTCATCAGAAGTAATTCTATTTGAAATCACACAGGGCTAAACACAGTGGTTGTAAATCCATTTGAATTGAGATGCCAGAATCAGCCCATTAATCTACAAATCTACAATATAATTTTTGTGTGGTTGGTGGGCTTTTGTTCTGTTTCTTCGTGATGAGGCAGAGGGGATACCAAGTGCGTGTGTGGGAGGGGAAGCGTTCGGGGAGGTTGTGATAAATTGACCAAGAGGGAGTATATCTTTGTTATGGAAACTGGCCTGTGAAAGGAACATATGAAAGGCCAGAGACCATGGTTTGAGCGTGTCTGTCACTGCCACTTGAAGTAGTTGCCTGAGGAGAAAGGAAGTCTCTCAGATAAGCAGGTTTCCTAAAATTTAGGACGATAGAGGTTGTCGTCAGCACCTTCCATTCGGTCTGCAGAGTATCAAAGTTCACCCAGAGCGTGGAGCAGCACTATGGCCTGCATTTAGTGTTTTAAGTCCTCTTGCTAAACACTCTGTTAGCTTGGATTTTTCTGTGGTCTCTTGTTAAAAAGGGAATGAATAAATGCAGCAAGGTTCACCTCCAACAGAAACAGGGTCATTTTGGAAGGGGTGGAGGGGGCTATATTACAGCAAACAGTGCTTCATTTCTTGATGGCTGCAGAAGAAATCTGTACTTCTTTCAGTCCCTAGAGAATGGTTTTAATTTCTGTGTTCTTAAATAGACTGACTTGTCTGAAATGAAGATGTTTAAGCTGATAGTTACCAGATTTGAAGGCGTGTATATCATTGTCTCAGAGTGCAAAAACATGTATGTGAGAGGGATTACTCTGTGAGAAGAAAGATTTATCAACAACATTTTCCACTCTAGACATTCTTCTTAAATGTAGCAGTGAAGGTTTTCGATAAAACTTATTTTAAAAACTACAGAAATGTATAGTTATACATAATGTACTTTAGCCTTCTAAAAGGAATGTCTGCATTTATTTGAGTAGGTGACAATTCAAAATGGAATTCAGCTGATGCTTTTGAACATGTTCATACAGTCATTTTGCTTAGTTGGAATCAGGCTGAAATCAGTCTGAGAGAGAGATATTTGGCTGGGGTCAAAAGTGATTTTTAGCTAACTTTGTGACTGCCTTCCTCTGGGAAAAAGCGGTGCTGGTTTGGCCCTTGTAAGGCAGAAATGAAAGAGTCTAAGTCCCTGTTTTGAATGTCATAGGCTGGATCCAACTTAGAAAAGCATTTAAGCCTATGCTTAGCATTAGCTATATGCTTAATTCCCAAAAGTCTAACTACAGGCCCCTTCTTACGCACTTGCAAGAATTGTGATGATCAGGAAGTCTACCATCTGACATCTGTGAAATGAGCTGGTAGACTTGAGTCTTTTTCATAATGAACCAGTTTCCATCTCATAAAATTCTGTAATTGCAGATGGTATCAGTGGACACCTATGACAATCTCAGCAGAGATTGCAGCCCAGCATTCCTCATTATAGGATACGTGGACACTGAACTCCTCTCTGCTCATGAACATGGGGTTGATTCATTGACACGGCATTATCAGGAAAATTGCAATGATGTGACTAGTGCTTCACTGTGGGTAAATGGAGTACCTCAACTCTTGGAGTTGACAATAGGCTCTTCTAAGAAATGATAATGCTGTGATTAAGACATAAAGCTGGGACTCAGTACACCTGGGAATCCTTGTGTGACCCTGGCAACACACTTTTTGTTGTTTTTCACTTCTCTGCCTGAAAAGTTAGAATAATGCTTTTTCATTTTATGGTGTTAGTGATAAATATATTACTAATTGTGAGCAATTCAGGAGATACAGTTTTAGAAGCACATGGTTAAATAAATGCTATTAGATTTTAAATGCGTTCTGTTCAGTTTGCATTTGCATGTGCCTGTGCCTAGCACTAGGGGAAAGCAGGCCAATTTTATTTTGCTTCCTAATTCTGCATTGAGGAAATTAGCTTTAAGAACACAGACCTAAAAATCTTCCATAAAATTCACTCTATTGTGAAAGAGACCCTAAAAACCATGTGGAAGAAGAAATATATTAATTTGGGTCTTCCTTTAGCTTGTTCTTTAGACACTGACAGAATTTTTGTTCTGTCTGTGTGCATTTTCATGTGTGTATTTTCTTTTTATAAAGAAAATAATATTGTTCAGATAGCCTTAGAGTCTTTTTATTTCAGTAGAAGCACCTGAATAATGTTTTAAGGGCACTTGGAGACACACTGAAAGAAATGGTGAACCTCAATGGGTTTTGGAGCACTGGAACATATACCAAAAGATATACCCACAAAACCTCTAAGCCCTACCTGGGACTCGTAGCAGCTGTTTCAACCCGTGGTGCCATGGGCTGCTCAGAAGCTCTTTAATCTGCACATCTTTGAAATGACAGACCACAATGAGTCCTCCTGTGCGTTTTGTCTCTTACGTGCCGGAAGTTAGGAAACTGTTAGTTCCCTAAACTACAGTAGCTGGAAAAAGAGTAAGAAGTATTAAAAAAAATGGTAGCTGAAATAAGAACCCTTTAACATAAGTGTCAGCAGGAGCTGTTAGTTTCTCAGTGTTTTTGAAAATCAGATCTTCCAGGTATCTAGCTCCAGGCTGCTGGGTTTTTTGGTGGGGGTGTTATCTGGTCTCTGTCTTGTCGCATATCACAAGCTTTACCGCTTTCACAAAAATGATTATAACTTCCTCTGAAATTTTGTCTACTGCACTGAAAAATGTGAGCTAAGTTCCAGCAACAGTAAAAGTGCTCGGGGTCCGCTTATGTTACCACTAACGATGCCGTAGCAGGTCCCACGTAACAGCAGAATAAGAAGTGCATTCACTGCACTGTGCATCATGCTACAGACAAGTACACTAGGAGCCATGGTGTTTTTAAACCACTTGGCATCATGTAGTTAACGTGGGGTTAAGCATTATTTGGCTTCAGTTGTAGGCAGATATATATGGGTGCTATCGAGTGCTATCAGAAGTAAGAGCTAAGTGGCATTTAAAATATATTAGAAAAATGTGATCACTAGTAAGTTTTAAAATATTCCGTCTTTTCCTAGTCTAAATTGGGTCTCAGGAAGGAAAAAATAACAAGAGCTAATGAAATGACCTGACAGGGTGGCAGGGTTTGTTTACTAGTCCATATTTGAATAGGATTCATGCTTCCTATGATTGACAGTCATTGCAAATTCTTTGGCTTTTTAAGACTTAAGACGCCACGGTCTTGGGTGAACTTTAGTTCACAATGGAGTTGTTTACAAAAGTTAACTAAGTAGTTACTGCAGAATTGCATGCTATGTTTCTCTGAACATAGTAGTACAGATTTGCAGTACAAATGGTGATGGCTCGGGTTAAATCATATTCTAACTACTGTGCAGTCAATTTGTTCCATCTGGGAGCTTTGTCACCCCGGCACCTGGAAGTGGGCAAGGTAGCTGAATGGGCTTTTGGTTGCTCAACATGTCCAAACATCTTCCTGCAGTATGGCATGAATGTTCTAGTGTTTCGACAAAATCGGGTTATGCTGATCAAAAAGGGACAAAAATTTCCCTCCTTCTTCAGCATTTGCAGAATATGTAGCCAGTATATGTGCACTTAAACCTTCAATATTTCCATGCAAGTCAGTCTTGTAATAGTTCTTGTTTCACTATTCTGAATAGTCCTTAGTCAAGATCCCTCCCCTAGAGAGGTCAAGACATAATTCAGTTGTATCTGTACCAGAACAACGTGCAGCAGAGGTGCCTTTGGATGTGCAATTAAAAATTGCTTTGGCCTGTTTTCTTTTCCTGTTTTACATTTTCATAAACTCACATGTAATTTGATGAACACTGTCATTCTTTAAATTTCTTCAGCATTACAGTTCTCAAGGGACTTCTCTCTCACTGAATGTCATTTTTGCATATTTACTTTCTCCACAAGTGCTAGTGTGCAGCAGCACAAGTTGAATCTTGCATTGTTATTTTTGTCTTTACTTATGTTACATCCTGTTTTTCTTTGTAATGATGTTAACACTTCCTCCCAATTTAGTATTAACTCCGTATGCCATCTAAAAGCTGTTGATTTCTACCTCTAGCTAACGAACAATTTGGGTAGTTTTGTTGACAGAGTAGTATGAAAATTATTCAGATCTTGAAAGCACAACTTTGCAGCCAAGTGGAAGCAACTCGAATAAGGAGCTTCTGAGCACTTTGGCAGAGCTGCAGTGCAACAGTTTACTCTGCACTTCCCATGCAGCCCAGGCACACACACCATTTAGCGATTCCTGCGCCGGTAGTGCTCAGCGATGGCTCAGAAAGCACCACCTTTGGTGTCTTCTGTCTTGTTTTATCTACGTACAGCCTAGCGCCTTCTAACACTGGAAGTGGAAGACAGCTCATTTAAGTACTACTCCATCAGTAGCACTGAAAATATATTTCTGTCAGCAGAAGGGTCAATTATATGAACAGCTCTTCCTTTGAAGATATGCTGGCAACATGCTGCTTCCATCCTTCACCAGAGGTGAATCATGAAAAGAAGACTTTGTCACAAACTCAACCCTTGAAAATGGTATAAAAGAGTTAGTTACCCATCTCTCCAGCCTCTACTTCCCATCCCACTTCCCAGAACCAGCATGTACCCCTGCTTCACGCTTCCAAAGTAATCCTAGCATTACTGCTAAGCCTGTGACTCTGAGCTGAAAAATCAGCATCTTTCCCCACGATCGTTGTTTTAGACATGATAAGCCTTGATGCTGTCAGGAGAAGGCCTCTGCGTTGTAACTGGGCCACCTATAACCAGCCCTATTCCCTCCTTCTTAGAAGTTATTGGATCCCTTGCACTGAGACTGACTTTTGGGGTGGGAAATCTGATGTCGGAAGCTTGGGAACTGCCTTCATAATTAATTCACCTTCATCTTATGCCAGGGACCAGTGTTGGGGACAGCTGTACTGGTGGTTGATCCTATGTTGTGGTTACACGTGTAAGGCTGAAGCGTCTAATCTTTCTCCACTGAAAACCTGTACAAGTTAAAACCATAAAACCCCCTTCCCTTATTTTCTTCTGAAACTGGTTGCAAGGCTCTCTTTCTCTCATGGTGTCAGCCCCTACCATTTGACCAGACGTATGTCACTCCTCCGGTTTTCTTTCCTATATTGCTGAGCAGGCGAGAGACAAAAAGGAAAATATTGACTGTATGTCAGGGTCCAGATAAAAAGCTGCAGAATTAAGTTATGAAGGTCGCCCTTTTTCGCAAAATTAACTGATGTCATATTGGCCCAGCATAGCTCCTTCTTCCTGACAGTTTATTATTTCTAATCATATGAATCAGGGCTTATTCCAGTATGATTTTGATGAAGTCCGTGAAAGAGAGTCCACTCATCTCCTCTGATGCTTTGGTTATTGAAACAGAACATTTTTTTTCTGATAAGATAGTGCATTAATTGCTTTAATTATTAGATGAGCGTTAGCTTTTGATATAACCCATCCCATAGACTCCTGACACCTTGCATCCTGAGAAGTCCTGTCCTTGAAGTTACTATAGTGCGCAATGATCAGAACTTATCGCTGATGTTTTGTTAGCATTTACTAGCAACGTCTTGGCAGAGGGTGACCTCTAGTACTGTCTCTAAACATTTCCAATTTACAGACTCAAGAATTTTTGCTGTCTTTGCCTCTCATTCTTTTGAAGAGGTCAGCCCTTTACGAATTTGCCACAAGAAAGAAGTTCAAAATACCCTATATACTTAAACAGCCTAATAGGAGTATAGCCACAATGAACACACAACATACAATTCATTTTAATATTTATAGAAGAAATTCACATTGTTTTAAGTATACACAAGCAGCTGCTGTCATTTGGCTATGAGCAGATGTTAGACCTCCGAAAGCTTCACTGATAATTAAAATACTAACAGTTAGTGTTTTACCCCAGCTGCAGGTTCTGTTTACTGTAAATTTGATTTTAATGGTGCCTCTGTGCAGTTATTGAATAGAGGTTTGTTTTCTACTATACATACAAAAGTGTCTACAATGAAGACAAATGGTTATTTCCCGTAATTTACTCTGGAAAGATATGAATATACACTGTAACACTGTTGAATTTATAAATGAAATACAGATATGACTATCACATTGGAAATGGTAGTTTCTGCTATCTTAACTAACAAAAAGAACTAGGGAAACCTTCTATTTTGTGTTATTCCCAAGCATTCCCCCTAAAAACTGCTGTGCTTTTCAAATGGGTTGAGATGTGCCCTCCAGCAAAGAACAGGTGCTCCTTTTTACTGAATGGGTGTATAAATCAGAATAAATAAATACAGGAAATCACGATACTCGTATTTGATAGGTATGCAGAAGAATATAATTTCTGCTTGATCATTTAATAACGTGATGTTTTATTTTAGGTATCCCTTACAAGTGTCTGTTCTCTTTAGTGCGTATATGTACATCAAACGTTAGGGAAGGCTAGCCACTTTCAGAATTGTTAATCCCAAGGGCCTGATTATGCAAACACAATGCATAATGCAAGCTACCATGTTTAGTCCCTTTGAGACTATTGAGGCTAACTATGACAGTAAGCAGTACTCTTGATAAACAAATGTTTGTAAGACCAGGATCTAAATGTATATGTTCTTGAAAAACAAAAACTCTTGCTGAGATGATAATGACAAAAAGGGTTTTTTTTGCCTTTTCTGACAAAACAGTTACTGTCTGGGACTAGACCTATTTCAGAAATCCAGATCATTTTCCTTATGAGCAGAGCTTGTGGGTTTTTTTCCCCTGATTTTCTCATATTAGTGTTCATACTATTTTTCATATCAGCTTATGTGTTCTGTCTGCCCAGTAAGCAGAAATCTCTGCTTTGACCAAGCACAAACAGTACCTCTTGAAACTGGGATTCTGATTTAGAAGTGCTAAAAAGGCAGTTTCCAGTGGCACTGTGGGGGATAAAACGGAGAAAGTGCATCCGTGTAGCATCAATGTCAGTTGTTCCCAAACTGAGGGCCAGAGTAGCCTTTGAAGCTGGACTGCCAAGAAATGTCCAGGCTGGCTATCCTCATCTCCAGCTGCTAAATTGCACTGGAAGAGCTAGCTAAAATACTCCAGATACATTCCTAATGCTGCTTGCCCATAGAGGTAATTGCTGTATATGCCACAGCGAGGTTTTTGCTCACACGTAGGAGTTGAGAAGACAAGCCTGCATGGTGGCAAGCGGGTAAAGAGGAAAAGTAGTCAACAAGAAAATCGGTTACTGCGCAGGTTAGGCAATTGTAAAATCTGCACGTTAACACTGTACGTGTTTGCTAGGATCAGTGGGAGTTTCGGTATGTATATTTTTTATTTGCATAGCTTCTATAACACCGGGCTCTATAGTGTTCATTTTTTGACCTTGAGTGCAGGAAAAGAGAAACTGAAATTTTTCAGAGAGAAGGCCTTTTCCCAAAGGTTAATTGGACACTGGAGGGAAACTAAACCAAACCAAACAAACTGCCTAAACACCCCAACTGAATGGCTCAGCTATTTCTTTTGGTGTTGTTTTGTCTTTTGTTTCTTTTTGTTGCTGTTGTCATAGTCCTCTAAGGTGTGGGAGGTAAAAATAACAAGCAGGAAATTTCAGTCTGGTTTTCAAAAGAAAAAAAATTACAAAAATATTTCCTTTTACATTTTAAGGAAGTTAAAAGAACATTTGCTGCTTTGTTTAAGATACCTGAAAGGTTAAAACTTCATCCTTTATTCAAGCAATTCTTACAAGACCTTGAAGTTTCTAAACATGATTGAGTGGTTAAGGACAAAGCTAGAAGCCAAAGATGTTTTGAGTTTCAGCACTGAAACATGACATTACTGGATTTTTAAGTATAAAATAAACTATGAACATTATTTGGGAATTGTTTTTGTTGTTTAATTTTCTTTTTACAGTAATAATATACTGAAAGGAAAAAAACCTTGCGGCATTGGTATCTCTTGAGATTTACATACTTGGTGTCAATAGTGGATTTTTTAAATTTTTTTTTTTTATGTCTCTCAGGGAGCTGGTTAAGTCCCCTGTAGGTATACTTATTTGTACTGCTTTACAAATATTTGCTGCCTTTGTGGACTTAATAGTTCTGACAGAGCCATTTTGGGTTGCTGATTTATTTCACTTCTTGGTTTGACCCATCCTATTTTCTTTCCTTTAGCAGAAGACATGAATGAGCCTTCACAACCTCTTATTTAGTAGCTTAACTAGCTGGTTTAGAAAATGCTGGCCCATGCATTGCTTGCACATATAAACCTTACAAATGAGAAAGGATAGTTTTTACTATGGCTAAGGAACAGAGATCTGAAAAATGGGGCTTATTATTATGGCCTCTGAAAATCAAGGAAATCCCAAAGTTATGACATTATGCCACAGTTCTTAGATTGCACTTAACTAATTAGAGATCATTACAAAAATAATTAATAAAGAAAAAGGAAAGAAAAAAGAGCAGAAACTTGGAGCTTGATCAAGGCCTAAATTATTTCTTTGTAAATTTGAATGGTGGACTTGCCGTACCATTCAAAATATTGTACTGCCACATAGACAATAACTTTTAAAGTAAAAAAAATCAGTTGCCCAAGATAAGTTGAATTTTCTATATCTTTTAAATTCCTTGAAGGTTGTATTTAATTGAAGGAAAAGATGTTTCTTTGCATTCACAGTATTTAATATTCATTGCATTTTAGTAGATACCAAATATTCGTACGTGTCAATAAATAACATACCTAATCACCAAAGTATGAAAAATTAAGTGTTGCTGAATAGGGTGCTATAAATCAGGCCTCCTAGAACTTTTGCAGAAAAGGAAAAATAGCTGGTTTAAGCTTGCTGTGTAAATGCAGATCATTTCCGTCGTCGTAATAGATTATTTCATTTATGACTTACTGCTTTGTCCTAAAGGTGCTCCTTGTGAAGGATGTCCTCAGCCTAGCCTCACCATGCACAACCGCTTGCTACAACTTTTGGGGAAGGGTTAGAATTCTAAAGAGGCTGCTGGCTGAGAGCAAAGTGGTGCTTTACATATAATATTAGCCCAGACTTTCCTAAAGCATTACGCATTTCTTTCTGAGACAAGTCTCCTTAATGCCATCTTTATCTGCTACACGATGCATGAAATCTACTTTCTGTTTTAGAACTGCGGCTGACCCCCGACCCCGCGACTGGCGCCACAATGTGACCTTTCTATTGTCATCAGCTTTCATTCTCCTGAAAATTCTATGAATTTTTATTACAAGTTTTTTTAAACCAAGCTGAGGCTTCAACAAATTACTTGACACAGATGAGATGAAGTTGTTGAAGTAGTGTTAGATAAGTTTTACAGCCAGCATGTGTGCTGCTGAACAGTACAAAGCCAGTGTCCTACAATGTCATACACCAGTAACTGCTGAGCCTACTATTGGATAAATACATCATTTTATGGAACATTGATTGTTCTATAAACCCAATGGAGTATTATGCTCTATGATCAAACCATTTAGATTGTGTGTAGAGCACAGAAAATGCCATATTCAGGATGGTACTAAAAGTGCCATTTGTGTATTTTATGGATGTCATTACGGGGGAAACTTCTCTCTGTAGGCCCTGTTTACTGCAAAATTTTTTAGTCTGTAATGACATTTTTCATTCACAACGTATGCCTTCAAGAGAGGGGGCCCTTGTTTTATTTGTTTCATTCGAGTTTACTGCACAAATCCTGTACATTTTAATTAAATGTAAGCTTAACAAAAGAATAAGGTATTTATTCTGTGGGGAACAAATGATGACAGTAACAAAAGAATAAAACAGACACACAAAAGAAAGTCAGGTATTGAGTAAAAGAGAGGAAAAAAGGTACTAAGCCCTATTTGTAGTTTCCCAGAAGCACATTAAACATCAAAGCATTTCTTCTAGCCCTATTTCGGGAGTTCGTGGTCTCTGAGAATTAAAATAACCTGCGAATATGGATTTAATGTCTAAAAAATCCTGACATTTTCAAATAAAAAACTAACAGTCGCTCAGGACTCCAACTGATAAATAATGGCTCTGCTGAAATGACAGACTTCTTGGAAAGAAACCAATTCTGTGATCATTGCACCCCTAGATATGAAACACCTCTTTACAAATTGTCTGAATATGAGCTCTCGTATCGTTATATTTTGTCATTTTAATGCCTATTTGTGTATCTTTTTAATTCGCAATGACATGCAATCAGCAACAAGTCCACTTTTCCTAATATTAATGTGGGCTTGTATTGCAGCTTATGTTTGCCATGTCAGCCAACACTTACCCCTTCTCTTTAGCCGTTTCTAAGAGCGGGCGAGAGGCAGGCTGGATTTAGTAGGACAACATGATTTGTTGCTACATACAGTCCCATAATGTGACATGTTCCCTAAATGCCTAAAAATTCCTACAAATGTTGTGTTGGATAGCAGTGCTCCATTGTAGAAACGCACTGTTCCGAAGTCGAAATACCAGCTAAGCCTCAATATATGTTGTTTTCTAAATATCTTCCCTACTTGGCTTTTCACTGTTAAAACAAAAGAAAACCAGTAAAATCTGCAATTCATATTTACCATGAAAAATCACTAAAATTGAAGTTGATGTTCCCAGTAAATTCTTGGTCATAGTCCAGTTAAAATTTAAAGTTACAGTAGATTCACATTAGTTTAAATGACACTTGAACTTCTACACAGCTCAACATTAATTCATTATAGTTGAAATGGAAGAATCTTCAGTGGGTGAATCTTTTACAATCTGATTGAGGCTGTTACATTTTATAGGAGCCATTTTTCAAAGCAGTACTGACAGCACTCGAAGTTATTAAATTGCTGAATCAAAAGATGGACCTGCAATCGCATTTATGAACTGTGATGGAATAGCTGGGGTTGCACTGAGCTGAGGTTAAGATGTTGGTGTAGTTAAGCTTCATCACACCCCTTAGTGACAGCAGTATTTACCCATGTAGTTTACTTTAATGGTCAGGAAGTGGCTTAACTCACCTCTGGATTCAAATAGATTAAGTAAGCAGTCAGAATGGCATAATTATCAGTGCTGCGAGGGATTCACTGGATAGCTCTTCACCCAGGAGACTTCCCATTCAATTGCACAGCAAAGACTGGAGTTGCATGGATTCACGGGTACAGCATTTCTTTGAGGAGATGAAAACAGAATGAATTTTCTTTTTCTTTCCCTTCGCTAGACCGGAGATTCTCCTCAATGCAGTGATGCTGTGTCCCGTACATAAATTATCATGATCTTAGGGGAAAGATGTCATGATTTTGCTGTGCGTGTGTGAAAATTATGATCGTAGTTATTTTGATTTTGAAATCCAGTGGAAAATGCATGATTTGTAGAGTTATTTTGATTTTGTGCCACATCACTGCCAGGCTCCTCTTTTATCATGTCAACAAAGCAAGATTCCTGAGAGAATTAATTACTTCTACTCTATTGTAAAATGTGGAGGAGCTAAGATAATTGTCATTTTATGTTGATTTCCCCTTCCTATTTTTCTGCTCTTTGGGGGGTCTTGTGAGTGTCAGTGCCTACAGAGAGCACAGGAAAAGTGGGGATAAGAACTAGTCATACCACAGTAAGCTTCCTTCTCACTTATGCCTGACAAAATGTTCTTCAATTGCATGTGCCAGATTTATCATGCAGCATCACTTGGAAACCCTCTAATGGTTTAAATTGTTAATTTTCTTTTCCGAAGATAACCTGCCTTCCAAACTAAGATGGAGGAAGTTGTATAACATCAGTTTAGACTTGTGAAGGTGATTTGCAGCCTTTCAGCATACCAAAATTACTTCTTGTGCTTCAAAGTACGGTTCTCCACCAGAAGGTTTGTAATAGAAAAAAAGATAGATGGGTAGATAGACAGATGGATAGATAGACAGACAGATAGATAGATAGATGCATGCAGGCTAGCAAGAGCTCAGTCTTTTAAGCATTGGTGTTATCTTGGAATATTAGCTTGATATGCACCTTAGCATATCAAGTTGCTAGAGGCTGCAAGATGCCAAGTACTCGGTCTCAGAGTAACACTGCTCCTAAGTGTGAACTTACCTTTAAGCAAATGAGTCTCTGGTTTTTACAGCCCAGTTTAGTTCTCTGTGGGATCAGGGCCTGACAGCTCTATGCTTTGGGTAAAAGAGCCCCCTTAGGCCAGCTTTAGTATAATTTTCTTGGTCTCTTGAGTTCAAGGGAGCATGTTGTTCACTAGAAGTGTCTTGGTGGCTTGGAAAGTACAGTGCCAGCCTGAAATTTGACTGTAAAAGTCAATGTTTTTTCTTGCTTGTTTTATCCCAAACAAGCAATGGCATATCTATGTGTGTCAGTGAGAAGATGCTACACCTGTTACTCCAGAGAAGTGATTTCAGGTTGTGTAGGTGAATTTAAACTAGAGCATGGGTGTGGGTAGTCTCAGCAGCATGGACTTAATCAGCCTTCCCAAGGCCCATCTGGCATTAGACTCCCGCCTCATTCTCAGCATCCAGGACCCACTCTTCTCTCTGTGTCCACTGGTTGTGGCCCAAAGCTCTCTTCCCAGCAGCCACACGAGTTGTAGGATGGCACTGCCATGGGGAGACAGCGAGTGCTAGAGTTGTTCTACCATGAACGTATCCACAAAGCTGGTCACAGGGTGCTCTCAGTTATGCCTTCCCAAAAATGCTGAAGGCAATCCTGAGGCCGTGCTTTGAGGATGGCGGGCTTGACTTTGTGCGGCTGTGGGCACCATTTGCTTTGGTGAAGCTATATTGTTAGTGATGAGAACTGAGAAGGAAATCTTCAATGACCCAAAACCAGACCGAGCGGCAAAGCAAGCAGTTGGAATGTAGATGTTACAGGTATTTTAATCTGTTAATTGATTTCCTGTAGAAATAATTAAGAAGTGTAATTGAGGTTTCTCTGGATGATATTTATAGAATACCCCACTTAGAGTAAGAAAAGCACCGAGTGTTTTCTCCAGGTAACTAGGCTAGTGACTGAGTCAGTCAGGTGTGCTGGAGAAGATGCTAGGTGGGAAATGAAGGGGAAGACAATGGCATCAAAATGACAGCATGGCAATTACCTCGCCAACAAAAGCAGGATATTAAGAAGATCAGCCACAGTTTTTCACACCCAGATATGTTTAATGTAATACACGATCCTAAGATTCATTACCGAAGTACTGAAATATCACCGATAGGATCTTCTATAAAAGATGTGTTAATGGCTTTTAACCGTATACTGTATTTATCTGGTCTTTTTTATACAGCATATTTTTTAAAACACATTTAAATTGTTAATAGGCTGCAGAATTGTTAAACTCAGCAATTATTTCAACCTGTAAATATGTTATTTGGAAAACATGCAAATTGTTTTTGTTCACTTGCTCATTTTATCTGTGTTTTCTGCCAGTGAAATCTAAAAATTGTCAAGGATTTTTTCTCCATTTAAGCTGCAATTTGTTAAAGTAATGAACTGATATTTGCCATGATATCATGTTAACAACACGTTTTATCTTGTAGGCATTGTATCCAAGTCGTATGAGTGCCGACTGAAGGGGCAAGGAGCAACCTTTGTGGAAACTACAAGTCCTTTTACTGCAGCAGCACTGGGAGAGGTTTCTCCAGTTAAAGAGAAGGTCTTTCGGGGCAGTAGAAGACAGCCACAGTCACCTGAAGAAGTTCAACAAGTTATTATTATTCAAGGATACGATGGTGACTTTGCAATTGATGCCTCTGTGGAAGAAACAGCAGCGGCTACCCTTCAGACTCTAGCAATGGCCGGTCAGATGGCCAGGGTGGTCCATATTACAGAAGATGGGCAAGTCATAGCTACAAATCAAAACGGCTCACACGTGAGCAGTATGGTTCCAGGGCAGATACTTACCGAGCAGTTAGCAGATGGTGCAACGCAGGTGGTAGTGGTTGAAGGAACAGGAACTGGTATGGAGGAAGCCGTTCGAATAGATGCAGTTCCTGACTCCGGTAGCACAGTACTGCAGCAGATAATGCGACAAGAAGTTTTAGATGCTTCTGAAGCTACAGTCCATCCTCCAGACTCCTCCTCGGCATTAGATGCCCTGCTTTGTGCTGTAACAGAGCTGGGTGAAGTGGAAAACAAATCTGGACTCCTCGACAGGTGCAGGTCTAGTCACAAAGATTTCTTGCAAATGCCAAACCCAGAGACACCCAGCGTTCCCAGTGATGCAGAGGGACAAGAAATACAAATGTTCCATGAAGTTCAAGAGACTCAGGAAGATACCGAACCTATGGAAGTAGTGACGCGGGTCATGCACCCATCGGCTATAATTGCATCTCAGGAGAGAGCTCAGGCTGCCTTCAAGAAAATGGTCCAAGGAGTATTACAGTTTGCTGTATGTGATACGGCTGCAGCCGACCAGCTGATGAAAGAAGGTGTCACTCAGGTCATAGTAAATGAGGAAGGGACTGTGCATATGGTAGCTAGAGAAGGCTCTCAGATAATTATGCAGGAAGGTGGTAGCCACGCGCTCAGTGTCCAGAGCGAACACATGGATTTAGTTGAGTCAGATGGGGAAATATCACAGATTATCGTTACAGAAGAATTAGCTCAAGCCATGGTTGAGGGTTCTGGTGGCGACTTCTCTGAAGGTGCAACGCACTACATCGTCACAGAATTGCCACCAGACATGCAGGATGAGCCTGGTGTGTACTCGCATGCTGTGATAGAGACAGCTGGATCTCAAGAGATTTTGCAGGCTGGTACTGCTATAAAAACAGAAGCCGTATCCCCTGATAGAGCAGAAGAGTTAACAAGCATGGTCATTTATACAGAGGGAGGCTCACAAGTAATTCAAGGCCAGAGAGATGATAACGAAGTATAAGAAGCACGAAGAGCTTCATCTCTTAGGCTTTGATGCAGGGCAAAGCTGGAAATTACCAGATCCATGGAGGCACTGTGTTCCTAGAAAACTTCCTGTAAAACCTTCTCAATATAACATCCTCCTAGCCAGGTAACAAATACGCGCCCTGCGGGAGGTGAAGGTCAGCTGCTAGGAGGAGTTCCCTGAAAAAGATAGTACAATCTTGTTATAATAGCTCTAAGAATTATTATATGGGATTATTATAAAACAAGCAAATTAGGGTAAAAAAGAGGGAAAAAAAGCCCCCTTTCCCCCAAAGTAGATATTGTTCTGATCACTGCTTTCTTTGTTGTTCGTTTGTTTTTTTTAAACATTACTTTTACTCAGGGTAATTCCCTGCCTTCTGTCATTTTTGTCTAACATAATCACAGGAGTAAAATAATTCCACTTACATGTACATTTTGTGAACAGATAAATAAGCAAAAATACAAACCCCATAATAACAAGGTGAACAGGTAAGCTTACATACTGTAATTGGTGCCCTTCTTCATTTTAAAGAAGAACAGGTGACATTTTGCTTTCTAGAATCTTACTTTAAAATATCCC
Source organism: Aquila chrysaetos chrysaetos (assembly GCF_900496995.4). Taxonomy (NCBI): domain Eukaryota; kingdom Metazoa; phylum Chordata; class Aves; order Accipitriformes; family Accipitridae; genus Aquila; species Aquila chrysaetos. The sequence goes on from NC_044007.1 coordinate 64,625,980, forward strand.
TGGCTAAAAATACGTCATCAAAGTAAGTATTGTTTGCATCTAAAATCGAAATTTTCATAGTAGCTTACTCTTTCGTGGTATCACATAGGACTTTCCCTAAAGAAGAGCTCAAAAAAGCTACACTTCAGAAAATTCTCGGTTATACATATTCAGGAAGAAGAACTTGATGCCTGTAACTTCCACTTAATTTTAGATGAGAGTCCTACATAAGAAATGCATTTTTTGAAAAAAATATTGTCACTGTCAGTGTTTTGTTTTTCTTATAAATAGTTCTTCATATAAATACCATTTTGCAGTTCATTTTGTGAGCGACTTCTGAAATGTTATGGGGGTTTTTAAAGAAAATTCTGACATTGACATTAACAAGTAGAAAAAAAAAAAAAGAGGTGACCTTGTATTTCTTGCTTAGTCCAGAATGTCAGTTATTTACTTGTGGATATACTGCAATTGGTCAATGCAAGTTCTTGTTGAAAAGATTTGTTTCATGATACAACTGCTTTTGTTTCTTTAAACAAATGTAAAATATAAACTGGCAAGGTTTGGGGATTATTTTTTTTGTCTTTCAAATAAAATGTTAGCATTAAAATGAAGCATCATGATTTTTAATATTAAGCAATAAACAGAACTGGCATTCAGCAGGAGCAAACGAATGCTATCTGTTATGTCTGTGCATTTTCTCTTTTCTCTTTTCCTTTCTCTAGCTCGCTAGATAGATAAAGATAAAAGAATCTAATTTCTGAAGTGTGCCTCATGCATGCTTAATATAATTGTGTAAGTGTTTAGGGTATAAACCATGCTGACTCTAGAGATAACTGGGTTTCCTATCATGTTTAATATCTTAAAATTATCAACTGTAAGAAAGTTGGGGTGAGGCAAAACAATAGTTCCTTCCTGAAGCAACTGTTTAAAAATGTATTTTCTGATAGAGCTGCTTAGAAAAGGTGCTTCGTTCTGGGGCTATAAGATCCTGCTGTCTTTTCATCTCTTTTTATTATTATTTTTTAAATTTTATTATTTTCCAGGAATTAAGGTTGTGTCTTTGTCAAACCCCCAAAAAAGTAAATTTCAAGTTCGACATCGAGATTCATAATTAGCCGAGTTTGACTTGCTCATCTTTCTTAAAAGTGACAGGCTGTTCACTTACTCTTAAATACTGTCTTCAGCAAACAGTGACAGGATCAACTCCCGTTTGTTATCAGGAAAAAGGTGACCTTTACAAAATGATGGCCCTCTGCAAGACTCTCACAGATGTTCAAAAAACGGAATGTTTTTCAGTGGAAATATTTCTTCTTGATCATTTCTCCTGTTAACTGTAGCCCTGTGGTCTTGCAGCTTGGATGCTAATTCTTCGCTGTGCTTAGTCCTGTATGGCTAACCTTTCTGCTGCAGTACAGGGTGTTGACACTGACATGCTGCAGTTTACCATTTGTGATTTATTTAGGATAAATATGTCTCAGGTGGCATTTAATCCTTCATAAAACCAGTGTAGCCTGCAGTGTCAAACCAGCAATCACATTGTATGCACAATGAAAAGAGCAGACCTTTGCATAAAAAAAAAAAAACAAACCAGTGGTAGGTGTTCCTGTGCTTGGGAGCATTGGAAAGGATTCACTAACCTACCGTGTGCTGTAATTACCTGGAAGCTCAGGTTAACGATACTTCTCTCTGAGCGCAGCCTGATCGGGGAAGCTAATATTTTTCTAGGGCTCTTTTTTTCTCCTCCTTCTTCTTTTTAATGTGCACTTTAAAGTTAACTTATTAGTGCCCTACAAATGTAACATTAGAAATCAAGGGTGACATTCATTCCCGTGCAGACAGCCTGCTTAAGGACTCCACGCACTGTCTCAACCCCATGCTACAATGCTCTCTGCCGTACACGGAAAGTTGAGGCTACGGCAGATCTCTCCCATGGCTTAGGAAACTCCTCTCTGGCATTTGTCTCCCTCCCATGCCTGAGCTCCTGGCGCTGTGCCGTATCGTAAACTGGGAGGAGATTAGCTGGATCGCTCCATGGATCTGCCAAGCTTTCCCCTGCCCTGGGCAGCAGGGAAGAAGGCAGCGGAGGTGCTCAGGGTAGAGCAGCACCTGAAAAGGACCTGAGCCCCCAGGATGGCCGTGCACGGTGCTGGCGAGGCGCCCGTGGCGGGGAGCAGGCTCAGGGGCCGCGGGAGCCCTTTGCCGCAGGTAGCGTCCACCGTCAGGGCACAGCAGAAGAACTTGTGCGGTTGGGTCTAGGAAGGTGTATAGCCCAGGCAGCCGTTCACTCCTACAAGGGTGTTTTGCTCTTTGGTTTGAACACCTTCAGTTGCTTGCTTCCCGGCGAAATCGAGGGTTATGCTGTAATGGAAGCGGCTGTTGAGAGTGCAGTATTCCCGTGTCAGTTGGTCGTCTTCTGATGTTCTGACTGCCAGAGCCATTGGCTTCATTTCCTCTTTGTTATCCATTCTGAATAAGCATTAACAAAGTTGGATCATACTGTGACGATGCCAACCAGGTAAAAATGTGTTTAAGAAGCAATGAACTAGCATGCAGCGGGGAAAAACAAAAACAAACCCAAGAACAACCAAAGGTGAACAAAAAAAACCTAAATGAAAACAAAGCCAGAGGAAGAAGAGATGTTTCTGGCAAGCAGTTTCACCCGCCATTTCTTAAGAATCAGATATACACCTCCTGAGGCAGTGTCTCCTGGCCCCTGAATTCAGGGTCCATCTTTGGGGAGAAATGGGAGATAAGAGATAGCTGGAAACTATATTTAGAGAAATATTTCCTGTAACAAAAGCAAAACAAAAAGAACCCAAAAACCAACACAACCCAAAGTGCCCACAGCTACATACCATTCTGCCTGACTACCAGCTGCACTTCGCTATGGAAGCGAGACGAGCCAGAGCCAATAGTTGATGCGCTAAGGTATGCACATGTGGATTGTGCATAGTGCTGCAAGCACTGCTGTCATTTATAAATGCTGCTTTAATACCAGAAATGTTAGCTGTGAGTCCTGGAAGAAATATATTTGTGATCTTTGTGGGCAGCGGATTCAGCTTGTATAATCGCTGTAGGAATCTTTGTGTGTCGAAGTTCTTGTGCCTTGGGCTAGCCCTGAACTGAACCTGAGCTTAAAACGCAGGTGAGTCCCCTTCAGAAAATCACGGGGATGGAGAGATGGGGTTGGAGCTGCTGGCAGAGCAGTACAAGGAGCTGGTGTTGTGGTAGGCACAGGCTTCGGAAAGCCGCTTCTGGGGCTTTTTTCCAACTTTCCCTGCTCAGTAGACTTCCTGAGCACAAAAGCTGTAAACAGAATAAAAAGAAGAGAGAAGAACGAAGACAAAACCACTCCTGAAATCTGAAACAAAGTTAGTTCTAGTGAGAGGATTAAGTAACAGAAAAAAAGGTCATTCATTTGGCAAAATAAAAGAGAGCTGTGAGTTTTCACTTATTTTACTGTGCAATATTAGCCCATAATTTAAGATAGCACATGGCTCACTTAAACAGCCTACCCCTGTTCTATCTTGTTGAAGAATACAATTCGTTTTCTACTCCTCTAGGGTGATATCATTTTATATGAAGAAAAAAGTTAGCTCAGATGGCAGTTATATGTTTCGGAAGCACCTTCTAATCAGGGATTGGTGATTCATTATTAGCTTCAGCAGGCGATCCATCTGACATGTAAGGGGAAAAAATTAGCAGCTGTCACTGCATGATGAGTTAATTTCCTGATAGGCCTGACACTGAAAAGCCATTTGGAGACATGGAGATGGCTGATGAGAAAACCTGGTGCTGGTTTATAATTGGAGAGAAAGAAAGGGCAGAGAGACAGAGGAGGGTGGGGGAGGGACTGAAGCTAATCTACAAGTGGGGATGGATGTTTGTATATTTACTAAATAGACTGCTTTACAATAACCCGCGTTACTGCGCATATACACCTTGGCGGTTAAGTAATAAGGAGCGGGGCCTTTCATTTTCCTTCTGCCGCGTGTCATTATTTCTAGTCATTTGTAATTAGTACTCCAGACGGTTTTACGCTTACTCCAGCCCGGGTGAACGGTGTACAAGCACGCGATTGGGTTATCTTGCGGTGACATTGAAACCTGACATTTTAGTGGAAAGGGGAGAAAATGACGCTATCCCTTTAATGGTTCTCACTGCAATTTTCTTAATTGCAGCTTGAGATTTCAATCAATCATACAAAAATAAACTTATCTGAAACAAATATTGCTAAAACTTCCAAGGGCACAATTGCAAATGATGAAAGGGTATTCAAAGAAATCTCTTGTAGAGTATGAGGAAATATGCTCTTCAAAATGCATAAGCACATGCCTGTCTGTTTATCCTTTGTAAGAACGATAAGTAAAACTATGGACAAGATAGGCATGCAAGACCAAATATAGTCCACTGTGGAATCTGCCTTGTGTGATAGGGCCAGCAACACAGAGTCCTTTACATGTATTAAATAAAGCTCATAGAAAGCCCTTGGCCAGACACTAACTAATTTCTTCTGTGGCTGTGCATGTTAGGTGCTTCTTTAAAGGGCTACTTGTTTTCAGCTATTTAAATAAGGTATTTAATATGCCCAGCAAAGGAAGCCAGGCTTTTCTTTAACTGGAAAAAAAAGAACACAATAAATATTTAAAACTTTTATTTTTCACAATGGTAGAATATAATGGGATTTTCACCATCATCGGAAGATAATTTTTGACTGGGAAGAGCACAAACCAGTAGCTTCCACCAACTCCATTTGTACAAAACCAGCTTTGCCATTTTTCTATTAGGATCTTCTTAAATGATAGTCAAGGATTTGGGAGCAGTGGTGGAGTGGGGAAGATCCACAGCAGGCAGGTAGATCCAGCACGTATCATGCAATTGAAACATGATAGACAACTAGTACACAAGCTGGGATTATGTCCTGCAGCATAACAGGACACCCGGCCTTGTTTAAAACACATCCTTGTCCTCTGGCAGCAACACATTTATCAAGGCTACTTTGAATGACCAGTCAGCATTAACTGAGGACCACCCTGTTCTGGGAATTTCTGATTAGTAAGAATAGTAATCCCCTGGGCAGCAACAGCTTAATTCTGGGGTGGCTTTTCTTCCATGTTCCCCCAACCTCTGATCACTCTCACTGCTTTGAATCCTCCTTCCTTACTGCAGCTTTTCCACGTGTTGCTTCACCTTCTGGCAGGTCCTGCACACAGACTCCTGTCGCCAGTTTGTCATGTTCGGGAGTGATCCATCTGGATATGCAGGGAGCAGAAGAACGGGTGATTGGTTTGTTATCTCCATTAGGTTGCATCCCATGTTACGCAAGTAGCCACGAGCTTCAAGATTTGTGCAACGGTCGACAGATTTTGAAAGTCATCCAGCTCCTCGGGAGGGCTGGTTGGGTAAGTTAACCAGGGGACACCTGGGTCAGGTCTGTCACCAGGGGACACCTGGTCAGACAAAGGAGAAGAAAAGATTGAGCAAATCCAATGGTAGGAGGCAGAGCCTTTGATTCTTAGTCTGCTAGGAACGGAGCTTGATAAGGAGCTTCTGAAAGCAGAAGTAGAACTGAATTACCAGGAACTGAAAGCAATGACTGCTCACACATAACAAAGCTGTACACACAAGAGCTGAAAGACAAGGAGCAGGCAAAATGGGAAGACAAAACCCGGTGCCTTTCCAACACACCCACAACCCAAATCCAGCTCCTTTTCCCTCCCTGCTCTCCCCTCCTCCTCCACCAACGCACAGTGCAGAGACAAGCAATTTGGTAGCCACAATCAACTGACCCTGCTGTGCCATGCAGGACACAGCGCCTGGTTTGAAGATCTGGCCATAGCAAGTGCAGTGCTGCAGGTGGCCCCAGGTCAGGAATGGGCTTCTGACACCTCCAAATTCCCGCAAGGGGAGACACCCACAAAGAAGACACACGTCTCATCCAGGTAGGACAGAGGGTCACCAGGGGAAGGAAAGGACTCGTTTCTGTTGCAGATAAGGTCTTTGCTAGCGGATGTCTTATGCTGAGAGAGTTTCAGGACTTTCCCCCAAATCCTGCTAAGCTTCTTCAATCTGCCAATGTGTTCCTCTGTCGCTGGGGGTGTGGAACAGGTTTGTGTTTTCTGCTCAGCATATGGTGGTGACTGCTGGTGTTTGGTAACTGTGAAATCCAGATGCCCTGCTCCAGGAGGATTTTTCCCTTGCTAGGGACATCTGGCCATCCTCTCGGCCTTGCTTTTTCTTCTTCTCCTCATTTTTGCTTGCGGTCTGTAAGCCTTGCCTATAAATTTGCAAACCAGATCGTTCAGCTGATTTATTCTTCTGCTTTAATTTGAGGTTAAGAAGGAGTCAGCAAAGGGAAGCCTGGGGTTGGGTTTGCACCTGGGGACCCAGATAGAGACGTATATGTCCCAAGCCCACCGCCTGCTCTTGCCAGGGCAGCAGAGGGGCTGAGGCTGCTGTGGCACGTTGGACAGAAGGCAATGGCACCGTCGGTTGGCAGCAGCCTGGTGGGGATGGCAGGTGAAGGGAAACCTAGAGGGATGCATCCGAAACACCAGGATGGCTGCCTTGCTTTGGCTCAGAGCAGCTAGGCGCTGTCTGGGATGTTTCTGCTCAGACTCCTGCCTTAAACCCATATGCAAGCTGCGATGATAAAATCTAGGGACAGCAGGTACTGCAGATATTTAGAGCAAATGGAAGCGGGAATTTCCAGGAGCGTTTCTGTCTAGTAGCTGGGAGCTTGGATCCACAGGAGAAATGCCGAGTGACCTGGGACAGCCTCCTGACCCCTTTTTATTATTATTTTCTCTCAATTCCATGAGTGAATTTCTTGTTCCTGCAGGTAAAGGGCTGGCTCTGGCAGGAACAGGCTTGCCACATACCTGATAATCCTGCCCGCGGACCGCTCTGCTATAGAAACTGTGTGTCTTGCTGGGTTGTGATGTGGTCTGCGGTAGATTGATGATGTGGACGAAAGCCTGCTGCCGAGGAGCAGGAGCCAAGTCTTAGGCAACATGCCTGTTGGAGTCAGCAAGAGAAGATAACCAAACTCATTTGCTCTTGCAGTCTGTTGGTATCTGACTCCAAGATTCAGTAGACAAAGTGCTAACGCAGTGGAAATTGTTATCAGTCTCCTCTTCTGCGCTGGGTGCTGGGTTTGTCCTTGTTCCTCTTGTCCCCATTTGCTGGGCCTTCCTACTAAAGAGAGACCGAAGATGGCCCCTCTCCAGCCGCGAGCTCCCAAAGTCCCTGCAAAGAGGTGGGGATCCATTTCTTCTCTCTTCTTCTCAGGGGAGTTCATGACTCAGCTCCCGCTTCCTCACTTGACGCCTCAGCAGCGCGAGTGAGGCTGCGGCCCGAGCAGCCCAGCCGTGGTTTGGCTGTAGCGTGGGTGGGTGGGTGGACGCCAGCGTCCTCCCCTGCACTCTGCCGTGCCACGGAGGTTGTGCAGGGGCTCGCTCAACGCGCAGCTTTTCAATAATTTGTCTCGGTGGTTTAGCGGGTGGCCCCGTGCCTAGTTTATTGCGTGCTGTTGAAAGCCTGCTCCAGAGGCAGGATGAGTCATTTTCTATGGGCATTTCTTCTGGTACTTGTCACTCTGGTATCTGAGTGCTTCCCAACCCTTCATGGCTTTGTCCTCCTTTAGCCCCACTAAGGTATCATGAGGAAACATTTTCCCTCTTTCACAGACGGAGAACTGCAGAGTGCAGAGAAAGATCTCCACCCATTTGGAGGACCTCATTTGAGCTAACGTAGACATTATCTTTCCAAAGCGCTTAGACTTTGGTAAACGGGGAGATATCCCTCATCATACCACCCTGCTAATGCTTCGTCATGGCCTTTGGCGTCTCTCGCTGTGAGTGTGCTCAGCGTACCCACAAACCAGATACCAGGGGCTGATGTGGGCACTGGGCAGAAAAGAGCATTTCTTTGTTCGCTCTGCTGTGCACCATCACTTCTCCTGGCCCCTGACTGTTCCTGTTAGCTTTGGGGTGTCTCTGCTGCTGATACGTAATAGCAAATGTCCGCTTCTGTGGGTGAAGCGTGGAGCTCCTATGGATATTAAATATACAGGCAATGATACCGCATGGGGTTGTCTCTACTGGGCATATAGGAGCTTGCACAAAGGGGAGAGCCAGGCTTTGAGTGTTCCTACAAGGAGATCCTCGACTGACCTGCCAGCCGCGGTTGCTCACCGAATGCACGCACCCAGCCGTGCAGCAGAGAGCTGACCCGTCAGGCAAGCGGCAGCTCACGGGGCCTTTTTTGCCTGCACTTCCAAGGGGACGCGCAGAGCTCGCTGCAGTAATAGCTGGTGATGGGGAGTCATCTGCTTGCCTGGCACGTGGTCGGCATTAATTCAAAGTGAAGCACCCGGTTCTGCTGTGCCAGACAGGAATGTCTGCACACTGGGAGGCGTGTGTGGGAGATCTCTTTCCTTCATCCAAGCAGGTTTCTAAGAAAGCTTGCTGAAGTGAAAATTAAACCACTACAAATGCTGTTATGGAAACATACCCATCACAAGCAAGAGCTGGATTTCTGTAGTTGCCACCCAATAAATACATGAGGCTCAGTTCTGATGTCAGACCAGCTTTACCTTGTGCATGTCCTCGCATGTCTGGTTTTCCAGTTATGAACTGCAGTAATTGTGATCAATCAGGCTTTATGTTCGCTAGCCACCGGCTGTTTTATTAATGAATCTGCATCCGATCTTCATTTTTTCACAATCTCATCAAATCTCTTCCAGATCCTGTTTACATCAAATTTTGTCTGCAGCACACTTTTATAATATCATCCAATTTGGAATTCCTGATTCTGCACCAGTTCCTCAGACCAGGTCCTCAGTATACCAAATAACAACACGTTCCTGAAATAAAAGAAAAATGAAAACATGAGAGCTTTCAACGAAGTGCAAAGAAAAGCCATTGATTTCTAAGTGATACCATCCTTCCAGGCTGAGAACAGGCTATGGACAGACAATTTTTTCAAGTTTTTTTTTCTGTATGTGTGTATATGTTTAAAGCCTAGAATTGCCTTCCTGTGGATGCTTTAAAAAAAAATATTGTGTACTTTTCTCCTTAGCGTTGTACATTTTCTGTTTGAGCACATGGGTTTTATGAATATTTGGCTTGACTGGCTAAAGACATCAATGTGACATGATGCAATGTGTTATAAATGTCTCAGATCAAATGCAGAATAGGGAGAAAAAGCTTTAGAATAGAAGTTTATTAAAAACACATACATACAGTCTATTCTAAATGAAAAAAAAAAAAAAATCACTAATGTTCCCCTGTTGCATCAATGCCAGAACATTATGTTTGCAAATAAGAATTTAGCACTACAAAGACAATGCCCTAGATTAACTAAGATCCCATTTCACAAAACCCTATGGCAATAGTCTACAACATCAGTCACAGGAGAAGATATAACACAGACGCATTTGTGCCCTCATGCAGCTGAACTGAAACAAAACAAAGAGTGAATTAGGCTGAATATCTTACTGTGTGCAACGTATTGTACAACAAGGCACCTTTGGGAATGTGTCACAGGGTTTGGTAAATTGAAAACAAAATAAACAGATCTATGGGAATAAATAACATCATATTAGATGTCTGCTGCATGTAGACTACATTAGCTTCCAGTCACAATCAGGCTTCAGTTTTCCCACTAGTTTTCGATGCCTGAGAAAAGCAGATGATCTGAAACCCCTGCGAAGAAATGGTTAGAGCTGGGGGTCGGGGCAGAGGGAGGCACGCTGCCACCCTCCGCTCGCTCGCTCCCACCCTCTCCCTTTGTCCCAATTTCAGGCAGACGAGAGACCACTTTGTCCCTTGCTGCTTTGCGTACGTTAAGCCAATATTGCCATTTCTGGACCGGTGCGCTGAGCGGAGGCGTTTTCCCCCACGCGATGCTCTCCCGTCGCCGTTGGGGTGAGGTGAGCGCGCCGGCGACCAGGTTTACCTCCAGCCCGACGTGCCGCGGCCGGCATCGCTCCAGGGGCTCCTGCAGCCCCTGCCGAAAGCGGCTGGCGGGGTTTGGTGTGCCCGGCAAGAGGGACAAGGCGCTGCGCAGGGCACCCGATCCTGACGCAGCCACGAAACGCGTGACTTCGGAGGTAGCTGTGGAGAGCCAGGTGAGGCAGGTACGTCGCTGAGTCCCGTCTCTAACTACCGCCAAATTTAGTTGATGTATTGAAAGCGGGTTTTTTATTGCTAAGCCATGTGGGGCCAAGGTCTTCTTCCAAGTACGTGGGTGAAACCCCCCTGATTTCAGCGAGATTGCTTGGATGAACTAAACTTAAAAGATCAGGCCATATTTATCTCATCTCAGCAAAAGTTCAAGCTAATTCATTTTCTCTCCCTTTCTCTCTCTGTCTCTGTGTGTTTTGCTTAGCTTATAGCTGAGTACAAGGAGCACGTATCTCAGAGATAGCTTTTTAAATATAAAATTCTCTTTATAACCCCAGACCAATATGTCATTCTGCGATTACAAAAAATTTTCTTTTCCCAAAGAAAATCCTTCTGAAGCAAACATTGGCTTTATCCTGTCTGAGATCTAAGCACCAGCCTTTGAATTCATGTGTATCAGAAAAAGACATAGATCCGCAACAGAGCAAAACGACGGCCTCCAAATTGCCATTATCCCAGTCAAAAGCCTATTTCTTCCCTTTAAGTAGCAGCGATGGGCCTTGAGATGAATTGCAAAAATAACAAGGGACACAGAGAGAAAATGATATTTAATAACTTTTTAGTCTGAACACTCTCAGGAGATGAAGAAGTTTGATGAAGAAGTTGGGGAAAATTTTAACTTTCAGGTAATTGATATGCTTGACTCTGCTAACTAAACTCCTTCTGGCTTAGGGCCGTGATCAGGTTCCCCCTTTGCTCTCCACGGACGTGAGCTCAGGTCCACCAGTGGCCTTTTTCCAGGGGGTGGGGGACACCCTGCGTGGCCCTGCCGGGCCGTGGTCACCTCACATCCTTGTCATTTTTATTTCCTTCCGTCTCCACTTGTAAGAGGTTGGTTGAAGGCTAGTGTTTTTCAGGTTTGCCCAGGGGTGTGCTGTCTATAGACATTCAAGGCAGCTGGGTTTTGTTATCTAACTTTTGAAACGTATTTCTCACGAGGAAGAACGTAAGAGAGGGTCGCCTTGTGGCCAGCCCTAGAGGTACTCACTCCCTCATTCATACACATCTGAAGTTCCCCCCTGCTCAAAAACTGGAGGGACTGTATTTGACCTTATATGCAGATCAGTATGTTCCCCTTTGGGTTCCTGAATGCATTCAGACATTTTTAATTTGATTTCTCTATTCACACAGACACAACGAGATGAGAGAAGGATGGAGCTGACAGCTCTCATAATCAGCACTCATCTTCCTTTGCCGCTGTGTCAAAATTGCATTTCCATATTTCCTTCCATTAGTATTTTACCTGTAGTCTCCAAAGGCTCGTGCCGGTGTGGTGGACTAGGACCAGATTTGAGAATTAAGCAGGCACATACGTACGCTGTGGCCGCAAGTAGTGCCGCTGAAGCCAATGTGCTTGTTCAGCAGCTACAAGAGAACTGTGCGCTTAAGCGTTCTATGGGGCCGGGGATTAGTGCGCTGTGCTTTCACCTCTCAGTCTTTAGACAAACACCAGAGCTAGACGGCTGGTGGGGATGGAGCTCTGCAATCCTTCAGCAGGGGAAAAGGAGGAAAGCCCAGCTCCGGCCAGTGATATTTTACATGTAGCCCATTGCCAGTTATAACTTTCCATGCCCCTAATTCTACGCCCTGCACTTTCTCTGTGTTGTGACTGCATTCATGACAGCAGGCTGCTACCGTGACTCACGGAATAGCGTGTGGTATTACGCAGGGCTTGACCAGTGTGGCTCTGCTTAACCCCCGGTGGACTCCGGTTTGGGAAGGGGGAAGGAAGTAGGAGCTCCTGCTGTAGGGATCGGAGGCCTCCCCCAGGGACCAGGCGACCACTTGTCCATCCCTCCTCTTTTCTTCTGGGTCTCCCCATCCAAAAATCGTGAACTCATCCTGTTGTAGCTTGTTCGAGGCAGCACCAGCTGCACCAGGAGTAGTTGTGACGGCCCCGTGGCCTGAAGAGCCGGAGGGAGGCTGAGGGGAGCGGTGGCAGCAGGGACGATGCAGGGGCTGCCCCCCTGGAGCTGGCGGGTGGGGGGGAGCCCTCCCACAGCCACCGCGGGTCCCTCCAGCCCCGTGGGTGAAGCTTCAGCTGGACGGTGGCTGCTCCGTGCCGGAGCAAGCTGGCCCCCGGTAAGTCATGCAGTTAGCGTGCTAGACGTACGGGGCTGGTCACAACACGCTGGCTGCTCGCTTTGCTGCACGTTTATCACAAGGCAGCTATTACGCTTGGCTTTTCTCCTCTCTCCAGCTAAGGAGGGTTTGAGGTCCCCAGGTCTCCAGCAAAACTGTGGGGCTGAGAGCGAGACAGCCCCCAGCAAAGGGAGCCAGGGACTCTGTATTTTAGCTTCCTGGAGGCTGAAGTGTGGGAGGGCGGAAGGGAGGGCTGGACTGGGGGTTTCTTTATTTCGGGGGTTTCTTTACGTGCTGGGGCCGTGCCCGGCAGCCTCTCCAGGGCTGGGCAGAGAGGGACGCCTGCCCGTCACCTCCTGACGCCGCAGCCAGCTCGCACCAGCGCTGTTAGCTTCTCACGGCCGTGAAACCCAGATCCGCTCTTCTGCCGTGGGGTGAAAGCCCTCACCTTGGGAGCGCCCAAGGGGAAACCTACTTATCCTTTCCATCCCCCGGGAGGGGGATAATGCCTACCATTTCCATGGACAGTACGGCTCAAGAGCGCTATTACACACGTGCAGGTATCGTGCGTGCAGATTTGTTATCCTTCCTGCCTGCGTCAACACGGGCAGCTTCCTTAGCGTGTCCCCAACAAAGAAATGCAAATAAATCACACGGGGTTTTGCCTGCTTCGGGACCGTTGCACGGCCGGAGGGCTTTCTGGAGACCATCTCTGCCAAATTCATCAGCAGTGCCGTCGGACAGCACGACAGACACGCGGGGCTTGGCTCCTCGCCGAGGCTCCCGACGCGCCGCTGAGACGCGCACGTGGCTGGGCGACGCGAGCCCCTCCACGGCCGTTCTGCTCCTTTATAGCAACCTGGGTGAAGGTGGTGTAATGTCAATACCCTCGTGATCGGGGAGACATATTTTAAAAGCCTCCTGACACCAGAAACTAAATTTCTCCTCTTTCGTCCCCAGGATAACACCACTAACGGTGACTGTGAGCGTAAAGAAGACCTGGATGGCTGCACGCTGTCCCCATCTCAGGATGAAGGCCCTAAAGTACTACCTGCAGTGAGTCAGGAGGTGACGGTTTCAAAAGCATTTACGAGACTTAGGAGCCTAAATACTATTTATTTAAAGCGACATTGTCACTTGAGAGCTAAAGTCCTACTGAGTGTTTCCGAACTAACCGAGCTAAAGCCGTATCTGACAAACCTAACTCAGACGAACAAGGTCCAACAACCCCAGTCGTCGATCACCCTACATTTAAACAGATGAGTGAAAAAGCACTTACCTGCTGGAGGGGCATTATTTGGGATGCTCTCGGCTCTTGACTTCATACGAGCAATTTGCATATGGGCAGGAGAAACTGCTCTCAGATTTCAACACCAGTGCCAAAGAATTTATCCTTCCCCAAACCATGCGAAAGGTAAATATTCATAAAACTTCTGTGTGCAAAGGCAGCAGAGAGAATTCAAATGTGTCTGGGAGGAATCTCTTTTATTTTCCTCAGGTACAAATAAAGCACCCCCCATCCCCTAGCTCCCTCTAGCTCTCCTTTTAAATCTCTTTTTAATGTCTCGCTTTTTACTGCTAATCATTTTTCCCCTTCGCTAATGATGCTAACCTTAGAGCCTGCTGCAAACTGACTTGTTTCATGTCAGCCTCTCTCTGTTGCCCACTTTTGTTAAGCCACAAAGCAGGTTTCAGTCTATTCAATGTCAGCTATTTCTCCGACTTGAATATTACAGTTGCCTATTTCAAAGGCATCTCCAAGCCCACAGTATTTCTGCACAGATACCTCTATTATTGTCTGTCATCGGGATACACTGGACTCCTCTCCTGCCTCTCTCACCCCCCGCTTCCTTCCTACGTATGTGGCAAAGTCTCTCTCTGCTCTAATAGCTCTCCTGAGAGCAGGGTGAAGCAGGTCTTTACAGAGGCCTGTTAATTTTAAAGGACAAGCTTTATATATTAACACCCCTGTGGCAGTCTGCTTCCCGCGCAGCAGACTGTATCCCCACCGTTTACCCAGAATTAAAGCGCACGAGGACCGAACCCTCTCCCCGTCGGGAGCCGATGGATGATGCCGGCCCCGATTCCCACCTCCGTCCAGCTGCAGCGAGCATCCCCAGTGTCCCCAAGCGGGGCCAAAACCACAGAGCGGCACCGGGGGGATGAGCAGGGAGCCTGGGGGACACCGGGGCCCCGTTGCCTGGCCGGTGCCGGTGCCGACCCGCAAGGTGTGGGCAGCGTGGGGAGCTGATGGAGGAGATCTGCTTGCTTAACGGAGGCTGCGTTACAGCCGTCCTTCCCTTCCAAAATCAATTTTCTCTCCCAGGTGCTGGATTCTGAGGGAGGTGGGTTTATTGTCTGCAAAGCACCATCATCCTGCATCAGATTTTTTTTTTTTTTTCCGCACGGTTTGTTAGATGCCAGAGAGATAGAATTCTAAGTGTAGCAACATTTGTACTTGCTGGGTGACTGAGACCTTTTTGGTGACTTGGAGTAACCGGGAGGAGGTTTTTCTCTGCATATAAAAGATTGTGAAACGGTAACTATTTAGCATAAATTATGTCTTCTGGCTCGCTAATCACCTCTCAGTTCAAAAGACACAGGTCTTACCCCAGCACTCCTCCATCGGGCTGCCGTGCTGGCGCAGGGTTCCTGCTCCCCCCGTCAGGCTGAGCAAATCCCTCGGGGAGTCTGACCCCTTAAATTGAAATCAAACACTTGAGGCTTGCAATGAGGGACAACTTTTATCTCTTTCTCTTTGAGACATCCCTCCCCTTCATCATCACCCCCCGCACCCCCCCACCATACTTGTCTCCCCAAAAGAGTGAGAGAAAAAATAAGAACGGAGGAAGGAAAGAAAAAAGTCTGGTTGGTTGGTGCGAAGGGAGAATTTGCGGTTATTGCTAATGTTAGCATTTCCCCTTGTTTTTTTCCCCCTGCTTCCCTGGCATACAGGTAAAATAACAAAATAAATCCCACAAAGGGCTTTCTGCCAGGCTGCCTTTGGAAGTTTGCTTAAGTGGCCTTAAGTAAGATAATAAGCAAGGAGTGTGAAAAGAGGAGACTTTGTCTTTTCACATTAGCAGCAGCCCTGTTCAAGTGGCAGTATCTATGAAAATGCTGTTCAGCCTTTAATGAGACTACAGTGTGTTAGTGTACCAGTCTAATTAATCCCATATTTTCACACAGCATAATTACTGAGCCGGGGCTGAATTATTTGGCTACTGGAGGTGGAGCAGTGCCTGCACTGTCCTCTGTCTCTGCTCCTCACAATTTATTATGCTATACAGCAAGACACCATTGAAACCTCCTAGTATAGGACTATCTGTCATCTCTACATTATCAGTAAAATACACCACCTTCCATACTGTGCTACAAGGGCTTTAGCAAATTGCTATTTTTATGGGATATGATAAAGGAAATGCTACCTTATGTTCAAATTTTTAACTGTCTCGTGTATGGAATATACAGTCGCACTTCGTGCACGCCGGTTCAGTGAGGCCTCATTTGCATTGCGACAGCCAGGGTGGTTTTCACCCCGCGACTTTGCTCCCACTCAGTACTCCTTCTTTCTTTTCTTCCTCTCTTTTTCTTATTTTCCTTTTTTCTTTTTCTATTTTTCTTTTTCTTTTTCTTTTCCTTTTCCTATTTCTTTTTCCTTTTTATTTTTTCTTTCTTTTTCTCTTCTTTCTTTCTTCTTCTTCTTCTTTCTTTCTCTCTTCCCCTCTCTCTTTTTCTTTCTCTCTCTCTTTCCACTCCTTTAGCAAGCCAGTCACCCCTACACTTCCAGAATCTCCATCTTTCCTGGCATTAAGCTTTTTCATCCCTTAAAGTCCTTTCTCTCCCACCCCTCCTAGTTTGTGTTATTCCTTAAAACATATTTTTTGCACATTATTATTCACCTCTGATATATGATCTTGCCATTTTGGAACTGGTAGAGCCCCCACCCCCTTCCTTCCCATAGGAGTTCAGGGAGATTTGTGGTTTAAACATTTACTCACTTGCTAGTGTTTCTGTGACTGGTTTAATAGTATCTTTTTAATGGAAGGCCAAACACTACATTAACTATATGGAACTGTTTTAAAATTATTCTTTTCAACAAAAAAAAAAAAAGAGGGTTGTACCCTGTAAATTTTAAAACCAGCCTTAACAGTACATAAGGCTATTTTGTTATTGTGTATGGTTTCCATACATGCATTGTGAGATATATGGATGTATGTATACCCGGCAAAGTGAGATCTCAAAATAAAGAAAACCACATGCTTAATAGCACAAGCGGGAAAATTACTTCTCCAAGTTTTTAACCAAATAGTGGCCCTGAGACTTGAGTCCTCTTCTACGCAATCTTAAATCTAACGTATTCAAGGAGCAATAAAGTGAATTTCATTACACCTTTGCTGATACAGCGATCGAGTATTGGATCTGACACTCCGAAGCTCTTCCATATGTGCACATGGGAACCCAAACAGCTTGCCCTGCCCCCCAGATTAGTGATGCCACGCGGGGTCTTTTATCAATCTCCTTGGGGCAGCTGAAAGTAGCCCAGGTTCAAGGGTTAAGCAAGGTTAAATGTTAACAAACTTCAGTTTGTCAGCCTTCGCAGGCGCGGCCAGGCTAGCCATGGGGCAGCACGGCTTCTGCGGGGGCCAGTCTTCGGAGGGTGGCCTCCACGGGAGCCCTGCAGAGCTGGGGCTGCCCACCCCCCCTGTGAGGCAGAGAACGCACACTTGTGTGCACGCTTGCCAGCTGCAGAGATCTGGGGGGGTCTCCCTGCACCGGGATGGGTTTCACGCAGATTTATTGGCATGTTCGCTGCTGCGTGGACTACCCTGATAGAAGTTCCTGGAGGATTCAGGGTGTTCTTAAGAGGGCTGTGAAGGGAAAGTTCAAAGCGAATGAGAAAGGAACAGCTCTGTGAGAGCAGTGGGGCATTGCTAAAGCCTGGCCTTCACTGCCTCCGGCACCTGGAGAGTTGCCTGTGCCAAGAATATGGGCTACGGCAGCGTCCGCGGGTCCGTGCAGAGCCTGGTTGGGTGTTGTGTGGAGATACACACCACTACACGCTGCAGCCGCAGCTCACTCTCGGGCCACTTGTTTCAGAAATGAGGACCAAGGTCTTCAGGAAACCAGCATTAGGCTGGCTCTGGTTCTAGAAATTTAGAGGGAGGTTATGCCCATTAAAACTGAGAGGCCTTATGGGTGTCTCATTTTCCAAAACTGAAACAGTCGAATCACTTGAAGGTATCTCAGGCTGTCAGCTCTTCCATGTGGCATCCAAAATCACTGGCTACTTTTTAAAATCATGCCTGCACATGGTCGGTAACATATCAGTTCTTCTGTGTAAATACACCATGAAGGTTCCTCCCTGTCCTTGCACCCCTGGCTTTTGCAGTAAGGCTGCTTTCCCATCACTCTGCATATCTGTCAGGATGTCCTGTCCTGTGAGCCGTCTCTTCTTGAGGGTTTTTTCAGAGCTCTCCTCATTTCCACTTTCCTTCTCACTTCCATCTGCTCCTTGCTGCTGCTTGGGGTCCTTAGGCTGAGCTTTAAACCTTCTTCCGTCACCCACTGTTGCCTGGATTCTTCATTTGCCTCCTTTGAACCTGTGCACCCATCCAAGTCCTAAAGCTGGCTTGCTACAAGCTTTTTTGCAGCTTCTTAAAAAAAGCACTTTGAGTTAGTCCTCATTTGTTGTATTTTGGTGGCCACCTTTAAAACGCTAAGACGTACCCGCACTTGGTCGCAGAGGTGCTCGGTTATTTCCCGCAGCTCACAGCAAAGGCCTCTCAGGATGTGACATTCCAAAACCATGAGGTGGCACCTCAGGGTCAACGCTGGCTGCTAATGCCAACCACGCCGGGTCGTTAAACTGCTCTGCTGGGGTCTGGTTTGGGCTGGAAGCTGAGCCAGGGATGGGAGAACTCATACTTCTGCAACTCCACCGAGTCCAGTGCCAGGCGTGCAGGACGTACATTTTGCAGGTGACTGTTTCTAATGGCCTCCCCGCTGCTGCCAGCTCCTGTGTGCTCACAAAGAGCAGTCCCGCTCAAGGTGGGTGACCTTGCTGCTTTTTTTTTTTTTTTTTTCCCTCCTTTATCTCTTTCTGTAACGTTTTCTTCTTCTGTTTTCACTCTTGCTCTGCTTATGAGGCTGATCGGGAAATGCTGGGCAACAGCGCAGAAACTAGCATTTACGGCCATGGAGCTCGCACAAAACCAAGCAACAGATGTTGCATAAATAGAAGATGTAAAAAGCGCACCACCCACACTTGAGTCTATCTTCACCTGATTAGGGAGCCCTCATCATTGCTCGTAGCAGTGCCGCCTGGGTGACGGGACAGCCATCAGTGCTTGCGCTGAGGCTGCCAGCAAAAAGACCCATGTTGTGATGGTTTATTTGTGACAAGGACTCCTATGAACAGGTCCTGTGGAGCAACCGGTAAGCAGCAGAACAGTAATAGCCCGTTCCTGCATCCTGTACGTGATCTTTCAACTTAAGGCTGAGGTACACAAGATAAAAGGATTCAGTCCTTATTTTGGACATCTCTCTGCTTCTCAGGGCCTAACAGTGCAATTTCAGTGCTCCTTGACTGTGGTTTTGAGCCTTTAAACCAGCAACCATTTAGCAACGTGGATGCCAACCTCAAACACAAATGCATTTCAAAAAATAGGTTTCCATCAGAGGTTTTGCATGCCACATCGACCCTCTGTGCCAGGGTCACAGAGCTCAGGAGCACCTCTGCAAGTTACCCAACATTCAAGAACTTTGAAAGAAACAGCTGGGTTTTAATATTAGGTGCACCAACTTACCATGACATGTTCAACCTTTAAAAAAATGAATGATTTCTTTAAAAGGTTGGATGTCTCATGCTAGCATCAGAACAAGCAACTTGGGGTGGGGAAAAAAATATCAAAAAGCACCACAAATAGAGAAATGAGGAAAAAAACCCAGGTGTGTGCTAAAATGGTGTGGAGAAAATTAATTACTGGAAGGCTTGGTATAAATAAGACATTACATGACCCCTTCTGCCAGTGGGGGATCTCTGGAGGTGACAGACAAGTAAGGCAGGGTCTTAATGAATAGCCTTTCCCTAAAATTCTTTGCTGTGGGCTCAGCATAAACCTTTGCATAAAAGTGGGAGCCTGTGAGCAGTAGGAATTATTTATATTAAATGTGCTGCTCAGCAAAACATGGCAAAATTCCTATTCCCAACTGGAAGAAAATCATATTTCATGGCTGTAATACCATTAAGCAGGATACAGCGGTTGGCAGTGGGGAATAGGGGTGGGAGGGAGGCCCGCTGGTGAGGGGAACTGGGTTTTTGCCTACTAGGAGATGGGGCCCTGCTGGGTGCCTCCCCGAGCCGGGCTCTTGCCACTTCCACATGGCAGAGAGGAGCGAAGCGGAGAGGTGGAGGGGAAGAGCCTCCACCGGAGACCAGAGATGGCCTTTCCCCAATGGATAAAAAACACTGAAATTAATAAAAGTGAACCCAGCAGGGTTTTATAGAGATTGCTCTAAAAAGGCAATAGCCTTTTAACAGAGGATGGTGTTGCTGTTGAAACCACCAGATGAAATCCTACGGTGATTGCCAAAAGGTTTAATTGCTGGCTTGGGCCGTGGCCCGATGTGGGTGACAAGGGGCCACCGGGGGCTGAGCACTGCAGAGGAGATGTTCCTTCATAACACGGGGAAACGAGGTGTGGGAAGGAGCGGGCACAGCTCTCTCCACCATCACTGTACGCAGGCTGCAGTGCTGGGGAAGCAGGTAGAGATGTGACCAAGGGCTCTCAGACGGGGCCAGGAAAGTAACGTGAGCAAGACATGTTGGTAGAAAGTGTCTGGGGAAGACAAGAAGATGATGCTGTTGGTTTTGGGAAGAGCCCACCAGCAGCAAGAGCCCAAAAGCGAATGCCCCAGCTCTGAGGAGCAGTGTGGGCTTTAAATCTTGCTGAATTAGACCTTGCCGCCGCATGGTTGGGGTATGCACCTATGTGCTAGTGTGCGTGTGAGTGTTTATGAACTAACCGGACGGCTGCTCAGGAATAAAACCCGTGTTAATGTCAGCGAAATGGTTTTAAAAAATGCCTATAGCACAGTGATGGTGGACTATTAAATCCTATGGCCCCTCTTTTATCCCTGGAGGGAATGGGTAGACATATAATCTGGGAAACGCACAGCTCCCTTAGCATGGCAGGGAGGAGAGGTCGGTATTTCCTTGGTGTTCAGTCAAGAGAAAGACACAGAGATGAGAGGAGATTTATACCCGTGCTGGAAGATCATCAATCAATCAATCAGGTGAACAAGCCAAGACCTTCTCTCATTTCCCCGGGACGATGCAGAGCTCCATACTCACCATGGTGATGCTCATGCTGCCTTGGCAAGAGAGGGGGTCTCTGAGCATCCCCACATGAGGCCAGCCTCATGCTTGAGAAACGACGGTGCCGATGGAGCAGGTCTCCGTGGAAGGTGGCCGTGCCTTGCTGGAGGGATTGCCCCAGGGGTGCAGAGCTGCTCTCGATCATCCTGGCTCCAGGCTGGCAGCGAGGTTACGTGGGCAGCGTGGCACCGTGGGCATAGCCCACGCCGATCCTTCCCGACGTACCCTCTTCCACCGGTGACAGAGCAGAGTATATAGTGCAATGGGTACATCTCTGCAGAAGTGTTTTGCTCAAAGCAGGCAAATTGACAGGCTTCCCTCATAAAACAGTAATGCAGCTTACACATGAAAAGAAGATCATCAAAAATCAGTTTTCTCCCAAGTAAGATAATTCTGACATTACTTAAAATACTTCAGACTTGTCAGTGAAATCTCAATGTCATTAAAATTAACTGGCATATTTAAAGATTGACTTCCTTGCTTGCTTTCAACTTCCAGTCAGCCTGACATGGGGAGGGCACTTGCTATTCTTATCTTTTACACACTTGTATTTCTTGGCCTTTAACAGCTTCTTCTGCAGCGTGCACTGCTCTGTCTGCCAGGGATAACGGGTGTCACTGGTTGCTGCTAATCCATTATGGCAAGCTGTCTAATTACCAGTGGTGTAGCAGTAAATAAAATGCGGGTTCGCTTGCTGGCCTGCTCCTTATCCCTCATCTGAGAAGTGGGCAAATGTTGCATCACCCCAATTATTGCTCCATTTACCTGCATGTTCCCTTGACTATGGCACTGCTAATTACTTACTTTGTTAGGCAGAAGAAATATTAGGTATTTATTTCATTTGCTGTGATGATAAGAAATACAACTCCTATTATTTGTCCCCTGGACTAGAAAATTCCCTTTGCGGCAATCCTTCTAGCCTGTGTGCATAAATAAAACCTCATTTTACTCTAGCATAGCTTTGGTACCTGAAAAGAGATCACATTTTGATCAGGAAAATGTTCTCATCTCTTTTCTCTAGTATGGGAAAGGCAAGTTAGAGAGGTTTGTGAAGTGGGGCTGGATGTCATACTGGACCAAATGGTTTGTTATTGAAACAGCGTTCTGCAAGATAACCACAAGAAATTGCCACTCTTCAGCAAAAACAGTCCTTCTGGAGGTGCTTGGCTTTCAGTGAGGAATCAGAAATTGGGAACAGTCTCAGTCTGTGTCTGAATGGGACTAGATATGATTTTCATCTTAGACATTTTCAGTTGTTGATGCTAGTCCCCTTGGCTGCAGCCATCTCTTCGCTTGGACTCCTGCATCATGAGGTCATCCTCACTAAAAATGCTGGTTAGTAGCTGGCAAAAAAAATGTGAGTTAGCACTATATTAAATGGCGAAGCACCAGAGAGAAAAAGCGAGTGTAACCCCTGAAACAAGCGGATCGTCCCAGGTAAGGCAGCAGGAGGGGCGGGCAGGCATCGCAACAGCATCTCCCTCTCTGAGTGCTTTCCAGAAAACACCGCACAGGCAGGGAGGAGTGACTTGATGCCTAATGAAAACAAACCTAGAAAGGGGCCAAAGCCTCCTAAGACCTCGACTGGTACTCTGGTACTCTATTGACCATCTTATCACCTTACCCAACTTCCAACAAACTCTCAATTTGTTGCCTGAAGCAGCTATATTTCACTAGGATCTCCCTTTTTAGCAATGCAGCTTTAAATAAATCTTTTTGAAAAGGTGTCCTGAAATGGGTGTCTGAGATGAACCCCACAGTGTGTGCGTCTAGGGGAGGTTCATATGAAGAATTTGATGTGATGACTCTTGGTCTTGTTCATTTTTTGTGGTCCTCTAGAAATTGTCCAGTGGTGGTGCAGACCCCTTTAGAGATTTTGTATGTCCTGGTGGCCACAGAGCATGTAAGGACTCCCTTTTCTTGATCACCATCTCTGGGTGTTTTTTGCAGGTATCCATTTCCCCTGGTTTGAAACCCAGTGAGACCTGCACGCTAAAATGTTCACAGTAAATGGGCAATGGCTAAAAAAAGAGGTAAAATGGATGGAGGAGAATGTGCAGGTTATTTAAAAATACTTGTATATTTATACATATGCACATATATTATAACGTGTGTTTTTCAGCTGAACATCCTTCAATTTTGTTACTTGTGTCATTCAGAGCATCTTTGTGCCGTTAGCCTTGGTTTCACTTACTTTGCAGCTTGCCTTTGAATTTCAAGGTGCCAACACGTGAAACAAAAATTTCTATCAGCAACATTGTTGGGATTTCACTTCTGACAATAAAAGAAGTAAAGAATAAAGGGCTACAGCTGGCTGAAATGAATGTCATATGCAGTCTCCCTTCTTAAAATATTCAAAATGCTCATACCTCAAGGACGTAATTTAAATGTTCATTTTAGCCTTCTGCATCACCTTTAAACAAGGCACTGGCATGACACTGCTGCATCATTTTTAGACTGGAGAATAATAAAAAATCTCTTGTATTTCTTGGCACTGGGAGGGAAGATCTTTGGACATCCAGATTTTGAAGACTGGAAGGGCCTCACCTTGGGACCATTAATTGCCAGGTGAAAGAAACATGCTTTAAACACCGCTACCAAAGAAAACGCCGTTATTTTGAATACATTTGATAAAAGAACAAAACTTCAATTTCTTCTCAAAGCCATTTGGGGGGGGGGGTGGGGAGCAGATTTGAAGCTTGGGTGTTGGCTAGTTGAATTTGCCTTCAAGGTCTTGCCACCGAAGTCTCCTTCTTGGTCTCCAGCGGGAAGGAGGAGGTTGTGGTACAGCTCCCCCGTGGTGCACCCAGCTGTGGCAGAGCGGGCCAAGAAAAGAGCTGAGGCAGAAAAACACAGCCAAGAGAGCAGTCCTGGATCCAGGAAAGCAGCCAGGACACTTCAGAGCGATCTGGAGAAAGAAAAAGAAAAGAGCATCGGGAAACGAGAGATCCGAAAAGGATGCCCTCCAAAAGCTACCCCAAAAAATCAAACGAAGGAAAAGAAGGGGAAACCAGAAGCTCCTTCCTTCGCCACCACGTCCTGCGCCGCACGCCGAAATGCCCTGTCTGCAAACATGACTGACATCACTGGAGAAGAATGTAAACTTTGATTTAAAAAAAAATACCGCTTGCTGCTGCTCCTCTTTGGCAGCAGATCTCATTTCTTTGGAGTATTTTTATCTGATTGTGTATGTATATGCACATATATAAATATTTTGTCAAAAGCAGAAGGATGCTTCTCTCTTTCTTCCCTGTGCTTGCCACAGAAGCTATGCACCATTCAAAGCGGGCTCCTCCTGAGAACTTCCACGCACGCTGCTAGAGGAAGAGGAGAGCAAAATGAGAATTATAAAATAGTAATAATAACAATAAAAATAACAAATAAGCCGCGTGAGAAATGGAGGACTAATTCAAGCTGTGTCCTTTATACCAATAATAAATGACCCAGCACTGGGGAAAGCGGGCTGCTAAATTAAAACTAATGTGGGAGGTGTGTGTCCCCCCATCCTCCCCGCCCCCCCCGTTACGCCACCCCAGCCGTGAGGATCTATGCTGGGGGCTCGGGTGTCTTCTTTCCCTCCCTTCAATCTACCTAGCCAGAGCCCTCTCCCTACTTGACAGCTACCGCAAGCCCAAACTGACAGCTCTTCAAAATCCGTCGAAGAAACCCAGCATTAATTAAGTCATTGCTGGACTGTAATTTCCTTGAGAAGTAAAAAATTCTCACACAAGAAAAGGTTACAGAGACCTTTTCTGTGTCAAAATTACCATGCTGCATGAATATTAATGCTCTTAATGAAGACAACCTTTGCTTCATCAGGAAGGTTCTGGAGCAGGTGCCAAGCCTGAAGTCTCACTCTGTGGATTTTCTACTCTATGAAAGTCGGCACAATGCAATTTTTCCATTAAAATCAACATTTCCCACATGATCGCGGTTTTTTTTTTTTTTTTTTTTTTTCTTCTTTACAGATAGGCAGAAAGAGTGGTGGGGGGGAAATCCCTCTGCTTTGAAATCAAACATTTAAAGGTTTCATTCAACACATTAATCAGCGCTGAGAGAGAGGAGAGGAGGAGGAGGAGGAGCAGGAGGAGGAGGAGGGGGGCGGAGGGGGGGAGATCTGCCTTATTTATACAGATCTCGCACGCGCTTCCATAGATCACAGCCGCGTTCATGTCGCACGCTGCCCCGGGGTGCCGCCGGGCACATCCTCTCCAGAAAGGCTCGGTGGGCTCGCGGGGGGGACGCCGGGATGGGGGGGTGTCGGGAAGGGGCCGGGTCGGCCGTGCCATCACCGCTGCCCCGCTTGGGGGGCGAGCCCCGGCCTTAAGCCTTCGGGCGCTCGGGCCCCAGAGACCGAGGATGAGCGCCATGAGGTTGGGCCATCTGGGAGGGCATGGCCGAAGGGGGTATCGTCAAAAAAATGGGGGAGCAGGGAAAAGGGGCAGGGGAGGGAGCGGAGATGCTCGGCCACAAGGACAGCAAGGGTGCGCGTTAGCACAAAACGATGGAGGAAAGGGCTGTTTCCTTGGCTCTTTCTCGGGGAGGAGAGGGGTTTCGATGGCACTGCGCTGGAGAGATTGCACCGCCTTTGCGCCGAGCCGTTTCACCGGCATTTAGCCTCAAACGAGGAAAGGGAAAGAAATGATAAGGAAAAGTGTGGAGAAACGCTGAGGACAGAATAGAGGCTGCAGCTTTAGAGGGGAAAGAAAAGCAGGTAAAAGCCACCTCTTTCTCCCCCTTCAAAAGGAGAAAATGATATGAAAACTGCCCATTAATTATATCTTCTACTTCTACTTATTAGGCATTCATGATCTAATAATGGCTGTGGCTAACTTATAAAAAAAATCTGATTATTTTCTGTTGGGGCATGCAATGCCCTGTATATATTAAAAAGGTAAGCAATGATATATATTTATGGGTACTGATGTAATAGCTATTAGATTTATAATGCAGAGAAGAAACATAATTTTATTAGAAAGAGCAATAGTTCACAATCCTATTATTGTTTATTGCTGACGTCAGTGCTGAACTATAATAAGAATCATGTAACAACTGGAAATAATAATAAAAATGCCGTTTAGATTTGCAAGAAAGTGGATCCTCTAAAACAAAATTAGGGATTATAAACCCCAGCCCTGAGCTGGCTGGGGATACCTGGCAGCAGCCGTTTGGGTTGTGGGAGCACTCGGGGTGCAGGTCAAGGTTTTCACCCCCCCGAACCAAAGGCAAACATCTTCCTGACCCCAAATCTGCCATCAGCCTCACTGCAAACACCTGGGCAAGGCCTGGAACGGGCTGCCCAGGGCATTCCCGTGGGCACCCTGTGCAGCGTGGCCCCACGGGGCTGGACCACAGTGTCCTCCCCGGGGATGGAGGGGCAGCGGCATCCCCAGAGCAGCCTCCCACTGTGAGCGACACACAGGCACCAAACTGTCCTTTACAGTAACCTTGATAATTTGAGTTTATGAAACCTCACATCCTAAGCCTCAGTAAAGTACTTGAACTACTACAATGCACTTTTATGGCTAGCCTTTGTTTTATATGAATATATACATATATACTTCGACTCTAAATCTTTCATTATAGTTGCCCTAAAAATCTGTTTCCAAGCTGTATCTGGAACTGTCAGCCTTGCTGGTCTCTACTTCTCTATATTACTTTTCTTTTTTTCCCCTTTCTAACATTTTTTTTTTCCCCTTTAGAGCAGTGTTTGCTGACCTTCAGACTCAAGAATTAACTCACTCTCCCGACATCTGTGAATTATTAATGAGGGTGTTTCAGAAAGTTCCTTAGCCACTTCCTTTAAAACTCCTGGGTGCAAATTAATAGAGCTGTTTTGGGGAAAGCTTAATTTTAGCAGGTGCTGCCTCAGATCTTCCTTTGTTGCAGAGATAAACGTTCTGCTCCCGCAGAAACGTCAGACGGGATAGATACACCCTCCAGCTTCATTGCAAATGCAGAACAAAAGTGTCTAGTCAACACTTCTGATCTTTCTTTGTTAATGCTTGCAATGTTGTGAGCTGTCTCTAGCAATGGTCCCACAACTGTTCAGGGTTTTTCTTGCTCCTTTTAGAGTTTTCTGTGATCTTATTCATCATTCTGCTGGTCACTGATGCCGCACTGATTTCTTTTAGCTGTGTGTGTATGTGTATGGAGGGAGGAAGAGGAAAGGCGGGTACAACAGTATCATTTTTTAGCATCTTTGAATATATCCCAATTTTCATTACATTTCTTATGGTCAATTGACAGTCCCATTCAGTCATTGCAAAGATTGCATTAAGCTTTACATGGCTGGCCCTTTCCTTTTAGAGCACGTAATAGTCTAAGAATGCAAACTGCTGTGTCTGGAGGAGATAAAGGTAGGGCTCCCGGTGGCAAAAAGAGAGCCTGCGGGGCTGTGTGGCTGGGACGGCGACAGTCCCTGCTGAGAAGGAGGTGGAGTGGGTGCCAGGCATCTGTAGCGAGGAAGGACAATGCTGCTGAGCACGTGCCCCTGCTTCCAGGTGGGATCCAAGTCAAAGAGTACATCACACCATCGAGATGTTCCCTGTGGCCATAGGCTGGATGCGTAACTCTGGCCCTCCAGCAGCCTTTGCCTCCTACACCAGTCCGCCGTCTATCCTGATGCTCACTAGCCCTCCTCTGGCCCAGCCCTTTCCCCCTTCTCAGTACCAACTGGTACCTGCTGCTCCCTGGCTCCGCCAAATCCCCCACCCAAAATCCCAAATCCTCTCCCATCCACCTACCGTCAGCCACCATTGGCCCTGTCAAATGGACAGTTAAAAAACTGGTCTGACCACAAGTCTATCGAAAGAGATGACCACCAGCTTCACTTTAAAACCTTGATGCGCCCAGCCATAGGTAAGATAAGGTGAAAGTAGGACACGCAGTCAGCAAGTGCTGTAAACTTAGAAATCTTAATCCATGACCAGAAACCTGCACTAAAAGCTTCAACTGAGGTGCCTCAGTATGAAGGTGCTAGAGAGGAAGAAAGGTTTGCAAATGTTGGCGTAGCCAAAATCACATGCTGAACCAGAATGGGAACAGAATATTTAGTTCCTTGACTCCAATAAATTGTCTGCATTAAAATAACGCAGATGGTTGAGATAGATATTCTTATAAATCAGTGGAATTTCAGAGTGCCACAGAACAAGGTGATATTGTGTCCTGTAATGATATAAATATTCTTACGGGACATGATATCACACTTAAAACTCTAAATTTTTAAAGGTGTTGCAGTTACTTTATAGCAGCGGAGTGTCTTTGGAATGAACTAGATTTGCTATTCCATCTGAAGAACAAAGAGAAAAATTTATAGAAGATCAAACAAATAAAAATACATTGAGAAAGACAGTAAGTGATGTCAACGCACTAAGAAATTAAAAACTTTGCATTAGTGTCTGAGCTTTTTTGTTGGTACCCAGGTATTATAAATAATAAACTAAACCGAAATTGTACATATTATAAAGCTGCGTTTTTCTGTAGGGGTTCTGGTGACATGTACAAACCACATGAGCTTTACTCCCGTGGCTTATCCATGTCACTAATCCCCCTCTATAAAACTAGAGAAGGGAGGCGCAGTGGGGAGGGGCGAAACTTGTGCGGAGCCGATTCCATCTTTTGCCTACATTTGTTTCCAAATTGCTTGACAAGCCTTGCCCGTGGCTTTCCGGGAGTCTGCCTTGGGATGAATGAACTTCTGCAGCAGAGAAATTCATCTTGTGAAAAATGCTTGTTTTGGGTCATTGGAACTATTTGGGAAATATTTGGCTGAAAAATAGAGGGGAAAGTCAACTCAAGTGGAAAATCTGAGGTGAAGTTTATTTGTGACTGATGAAGAATGATAATCTATATTTTGCCTGTGTCAATTTTTTGTTCTTAAGACTATTTGTAATCAGCTCAGTTCAGTCTCAAATGGTTCTTGCTTTCTTTTTCTGAGTGATTCCACCAGGCAGAAAAAAAATTAGCCTCTGACTGAGAAATCACTGTGAAATGACTTCTGTCAGATTTATTTGGAATAGCTCTGGACACAAACGGGTCTCATCTTGCCCGGGTTATCTCGGGGAGGGCTGGGGTCTGCACCAGTTGCCATCACTCTGTCGCCTGGCCCAAGCACTTGCTGGCTTTGGGATCCTCAAACGGTGACTCCAAAATGCATCCCCCAGACCCGTGCATTGTGTTACAGGACATCTCCTGAGGTTTTGACCCGGGGAAATGGAAGCTGAGGAGACTGACCACCCGCTGTGCACCTCGCGGGATGGCGTTTTAACTTTTCCGTCAAAATGGATGGGAGTTTTGTTCATGGGGAATCTTTTGGGATGCCAAACCAGGCGGTCCTGAGTCCCAAATGATGACGATCCTGCCAGGATCACTGCAGGAGTCTCACCCCCTCTCCCCCGCCACTGCTGATACCTTCATCCCAGAGAGATGAAACGGCGAATATCGCTCCTGGCTCTTGCTGGCCTCTTAGAAAATCCCGAGCTTAATCAGGAGGCTTGTTTATGGTACAGCTCCTTGTCTCGCAAGTACTACAGATGCCACTTCGTTGCACCTAAACTGCTTACGAGACAGCACTCTTATCTAATAAGACATAGCACAGCCATACATATTTATTTATATTTGAACTCTTGCCCTCTGTACTATACTGCAGGTCATGCATCTGCTCCAACACCACCTTATTAATTTTCTACTACTCTCCTCCATGGTGGCAACAGTGTTTCGAAGCCTGAAAGGAATATTTTCCTTTTTTTTCGCTTTGATCTAGCTCTTTAACTCTTTAGCTGCTGAAAGGAGGCGAGTCTGGGCTTCCCGAGCACGGAATCGCAGCGCTCCTCCTCGGGAATCGGGACACAACAAGGCTCTCCAGACAATGTCACTTCTCCGCCTGTGTAATACATTGCTGTTCTGTTTTGTACCTTGCTAATTAGAAAGCAGGAAAGAAAAAAATATATTTATATATAAAAGAGCTCCCATCTGACAGACTCAAATTACAAAAGTATTCTGATATAAATTATTTAATCAGTGGGGGGAAAAAAGAAAGTCACAGTGCTAACTATCATTTCTAGACAGAGTATTAGCAACCATTTCTTTCATTGGCTTCTAGTGTCTTATTTTGCGCACCCATCACCAATAAGAAGCTATTGCATGATGCTTACCATAAAGTATGACTTTCATCTCTTTGTCTTTGCATTCACTTGCTTCATTTACCTTCCTAATGTATAAAAAGTTTTTAATTTGCCTCCCTCCCTTCCTCTTCTGTCACTAGCACTCTTGAAAACTTCTGGAAGAAAAAAGTAAAGACTTTAATTCATATATGGGACCCCATTCTGCCAGCCAGATCTGCCAGTCTTTGAAATACATTCCATGAACAAGGCGTCGTTTGAAGGCGTGATCGCAGCTTTATGGCTGAGTTACAAGCTGGTGATAGGAAACCATCCCAACGAACGTGCTGATCTCCAAATCCACACCTCCTTCGCTGTCCTGCGGCGACGGATGGTCACCCGGAGGCCAAAGGCTTGCTCTGGGCGGCCGTCCCTCGCAGCGGAGGGAAATGTGCTCGGGGCCCGAGCTTTGCCCGAGGGGTTTGGTGCCCAGCTCTGCACAGAGAGCAGCTAGCCAGGACCAACCTTGGTGCACTGAGGTTGTCTCTGCCCTCAGAGCAGGTGTCCAGAGACTGGGCTGTACGTGTCTAGCCTGCTTTGGCAGGTGACTGGCGCCGGGCTCTCCCCCCGGTGATGTCCTCAAGGCGGCCCCACATCCCCGGCATGTGGACAGCAGCTTGCGGTGCTCGGTCATTTCTCCTGCTGCCCTCGGAAAGGCAAGCCCAGAAATTTAGCAAGCCCCGTCACAAAAAGGCCTTGCACGGCACGGCTTTCGTGAAACAGGGCTTTCACGGAACAACCAGAAATAACTTGGCACAGTCATGACGCTGAACTGACCCAAAGGGTGGAAAGCACACCTTTAAGCTATTAAAAGAGCGAGCCTCTTTCCAAAAGACAAGAGGTATCCAAGGACGTTGCACAAGAGCTCCCTTGTGCGAACGTGCTGCTGCGAGGCCAACAAAGCTGTGCTGCACGAAAGCAAGGGGCAAACCCCCGTAACCACCTACGGGCCGGTGGCTGACCCCAGAGCAAGGTTTCTCATCTAACAGCCTGAGACCACGAGCGAAACGTTTTTTTAAAAGACCGGGAAGGGTAACGTGCACCAAAGCCTGTGTTCATGCATAAACTGTTCGTGCCAAAGCTGAAGGCTTCTCTGGGAGGGGTAACCCCAGGGCCCCCCTTGAGTCAATGCCTGTGTCTGATAGGAGTACAAATATATTGTTTTCTGGTCCCTGTGGTGGGTGAATATGTTTTGATTGCCTGCTGAGATTACATATAATAAAAAACAGAGAGAGTAAACTGCTTTTCCTTTCACAGTTATGTCACTACTATATGTATATATATATATATATATATATCTCAGGTTTAAAATCCATATCCTGTTGTTGGATAAGCAGCTGGAGCTATTGAGATTTTTGTGGAAATCTTCCACTTTTCTTCCCGCAAACTGCTAGCGCAGGGGGGCCAGAATGTTATCTGGAAAAAAATAATAATAAAAAAGAAATAAGACACGACATGGCTGCGGTGCGGCGCTCTCTGGGCAGCCTGACAGCGCAGGCATGTGAAGGCTGCGACATGGCAGGGCTGCTCCCTCCAAAGTTGGGGCGATGCTGGTGCCCGCTGGCCCGGGGGGTACAGCCCAAACAAGACCACCGGTGCAGCCAGGAGGAACACCCTCGGATGCTTCACGCTGGCCAAAATCTCTCGGGCTGTTTTTTTGGCCCACCTGCACCCCCAGCACCGTCAGGGAGGTGCGGAGCCCCGAGTCCTCCCTGCAGACCCCATGCCATCATTTTCCTCATTAGACCTGGACCATCAGGCCGGTCCCTGCAACGTCACCGGGAAGGTGACAGTCCCCAACAAGTGACAAAGGCTCTGCGCTCAGTTGCTCTTGTGGGGGTCCAGGGTTTTTTTTCCCCAGCAGAGCTCCTGCTAATAGCAGTCTCCTCCTCTGCTCTCCCTCCCTCCTCCTCACTACCACCAGATGCTGGAAGTATGAAATAAAGCTCATTTTTCTGACATAACACGTTAAGATCTTGAAAGTTTATGCCACAGCAATGTAAAACGAATACCTCTTGGCACAAGAGAGGTGAAGTGCTGCCTGTTTGTTAACAGGGAGGGAAGTTCCCGCTCGCGTTATCTATCATGCTGTGCAACGGCAACTGGCAGCTGCCTGCAACCCAGCCCTCGCCCTCCCCGATCCTCCTGCCAGCTCCCTCCTCTTGCCACGGTGAGATGAAAAGACTCGTGTTCAGAGGCAGACGAGGCTCAGGATTTAAGAGAGGGTGTTTTTGCACCTTATGATGTTGTTCCAGTGGAGCTGCCTTAACCTCAGCCAACATCAGGGGACTCTGTCCCAGCAGCGCGACAGCCCCAAACTCCTTCAGGGTGTAAGCCGCTCTCCGGCCGAAAGTGGTCTTTGCGCTCCTTTGGCAAGGATGGGGGAAAAAAAGGGGTTCCTCCTGCTTGCTGTGCAGTGAAGAAAATCAGAAGCGAAGAGCTACAAGCCCTGGGTCACTCAGGGCAGGCTGGGAGAAGACACCTTTCACCGTGGGAATTGCTACTTGCAGCTTTTAATCATGTAAGTGAGATCAGATTGCAAACCTGGTGGCAAATGCCACTTCTGGGAATCAGAGACAACCAAAACAAAACCCCAGAAAGGTCTCAGGCTGGTCACTGGAGGAAAGCTCAGCCTTCATCCACACAAAGTTGTGTGCCGCTTCTTCATTTTTGTGTACAAACACATATAGTGCCGGCTACCTGTGTGGGAGTTTTATTGTCTTGCTTGGAAGGTACAAGTTGAGAAGTCAGGGCAATATTAAAGAGCATTTATTAAATGAGGGAGGGTTTAGTCTCCTCTACACATACTAAATATTGGATTTAGCAGAAGCTTGCAGAAATACAAAAAAAGCACATTTTATTCTTTGAATTACATTTTCCCAAGGAGAGGGTGGGGCCACCTAACGCTAACAGCTTGAAAAGAGAGGATCTTCCCTCCCTTCAAACCCAGCACATTAGAGATGTGGGAGGAAGAGGGCTTGTTTTCTTTAAGAAAACTTTCAACCCACGTCTTCTGGGGCAGGGTGAGCAATATCCCTTCACCAGATGCCTGATTGACTGGGTAAAAGTGTTGACACGAATGGTCCCTTGGAAAAATTAGGGGCAACAAGTAAAAAAGTCCTATCAAAAGAGAGTGTTCACGAGCACAGAGAGGAAGCCCCTGAGTCATAAGTACGCGGGGAAGGGTACGAAGTGCGCTTGTCCCCTCGCCGTGCCCGTCCCAAGGCAGCTGCTTTGGATCACTTTGCTCATCAGGCAGGGTACCGGGCCCGGTGGATTTTGGTCTGGTCCACTCTGGCTGCTCTTATATTGCATACAGGTGAACTTGTACTGACTGAGTTAAACCAGTGGACACTTGTTGTGGCTGAAGAATGATGTGCTTTGCTCCAGCCTGACACCGATGCTAATTAATTTAAACAGAAGTAAAAATGGTACAAAGTACAGTAAAGATATACAGCTTGCAGTGATTTAACGAAATCAGTTCACACTCAGATAAAACCAGTGCAACTCAGCACACAGGTAAACACTGAGGGAAACTGATTAAATGTCCAAACAAACATGAAATCAGTTGGACAGTAAAGAGTGTCAATTGTAAAATAGATGATATTGTCCCAGCAGAATTGCTTTTTTTTTTTTTCTTTTTTTTCTTTCTGTTTCCACTGATTTTGTATTGTTTTGGATTGGTTTTGGTGTGGTGCTGCTTGGTGTTCCCACCTCAGCCTCTCCACTCAACAGAAAAGTCTGGAGTATTTCCTTGTCCTTTTCTCCAGACACCGTCACTCCCTTCTCTGCATCAGCTGGTACCACCTGCTCAGAAGCAAGCAGATCTTAGAGGAAAAGCAAATATCCCATGGGCAAACTGGTTTTGTTTGTTTATAACACTCTGCCAAGCACATCTTGAAAGGTAGGGGTGGTTTTTTTTAAAAAATGGCTTTAGAGCCAAGACCCTCCAAGATTTCCACAGGGTTTAGTCAAACCACATCTGACTTCCATCCAGCTGTTGTGAACGCAGCTGCCTGCTCTGAAGACACACGGACTTAGGTGGTGTGCCATGCAGACAGATGCTAAACCACCAAGGTATGCAAACAGAAAATGTGGGTTAGGAGACGGGGGCGAGAGCAACCTAGGATGGCTGGGAGGCTGAGATTCCCACACGAGCCAATACGTGGCCTCCAGCATTAGCAGGGCGAGCACAAGCAAATGAACGCAGATTGCAGATTTCACCAGACTGGAGATCTCCACGGGGAAAAGAAAGAGAAGGCGGTGAGCGCGGAGCCCGAAGTCAAGAGGGAGCCAGATGTTCCCCTGAGCCCTCATCGCTCGGCACGGCAGCCTGCCCGTCTGTGAGCGCAGGGGCACGCTGTGTGGTTTGTGAGGGCAGGTCAGAGCTCTGCAGGGTGATGCAAGAGGGTGAAACAGTTCTTGCGCCTGTTACCTAACACCGTCCCCGTTACACCTGGGAAATGCACTTTGCCCTAAGCAGCTTCAGCTGGATGACTTTTACCTTTCAGTATCAAGCACAATGTCTTTCACCCTTTTGCGCTTTCTAGGCATCTTTTCAGTGACGGGCAAAGTGACCCCAAATGCTGGCTTTGAAGGACTTTGGGGAGAGGAAAAAAAAATAATAGATTTTATATGTTTTACTATACCTATACCAAAATTACCTCCGAGAGAATTCAAATACATGTCTTCTCTTAGACTTCAGTTTTGTAGCTAAGACTTCAGACTCTCTTTTGACTACACCAGTTGTTTTATCCAGGTTCTCGTCTTGCCCACCAGACCTGGAGTGGCTGGGTGTCTTCTGAACCATTACTGGCCCTGCATGACTTTTGCTTTGTTCACAAATCCATATTGCATGGGCTATGCTTATTCTATGTGCAGCTCTTCGGTAATGACAGTGGGAGTTTTGCACACACAGAGACCATGGCATTCACTGGCAATCCACAGAAGGGGTTTTTTTGGTGGTATTTTTTTTTTTTTTTTTAATGTGGTATGGAAAATGGTCTTCTTAGGAAAACAGATACTATCAGTGCCTGAGGCCTTTGCCCTAGGTGTCTCAAAGGGAAAGGCACTTAAAAAATGTGCAAAGCAGCAGCCCAAACCTCCCACAGTGCTGAAAAGAAGACTA
Source organism: Aquila chrysaetos chrysaetos (assembly GCF_900496995.4). Taxonomy (NCBI): domain Eukaryota; kingdom Metazoa; phylum Chordata; class Aves; order Accipitriformes; family Accipitridae; genus Aquila; species Aquila chrysaetos. The sequence continues at coordinate 64,660,897 of NC_044007.1, forward strand.
AATATTCTTAGGGAAACGTTGGGTTTATTCCAATTTCTCCAGAAACACTTACCAAACCCACTTCCACATTTTCGGGCACTGGTTCTGGGAACTCAGCATTTAGGTACTTTGAATGAAAACAGCATGGTCAGCTGGACCACCTTACACGAACATTAATTTCCATTCACTGGACCTGAATCTGTTTTCCCTGTGAAAAACCTGGAGAGGCTCCACAGGAGCTGTTTGGAGTCACACCGCTGTAAAGCCAGAGGAGACTCCAGCCTATAAGATGCACTTCACTTTGCAAAACATGTGCTATTAATTAACAATGAGAAACGGCTGCTCATTTACTTCTCAGCTACATGAAGATGAAATGTTTCCTAATTCAGCATCAGTCTCAGCTATCCTTCAAACTTGCTCCACAAGGCTATCCACCAAGGGCAGGGGAAACGGTGGGTAAGTGTGGGCAGCAGGAACCGCTGAAGAAGACTGAGTCGTGCTGAAGAGAGCTGAAATTTTAGGAGAAACCAGTCATAGCTCAAAGGAAGAAAACCCATGATCAATTCTGAGCAGGTCATCTTCAAAGAGAAGGATTCTTGAAAAGTGAAATGGGTTATTATTTATATAATCATTCAGCAGCATAGCAGAGGCACCCATAGGTGGGGAGGATTCAGATACTGCAGGTCAAAGGGATTCTGATTTCCAACTCTGCTGCTTGTCCATCCTTCAGGCCAACATGACTTTCTGTCACGGTTTCTTATTAGTGGTCTTCACATACCTCTTCTCTGAAATGCTGAGAATGATACTGGAGCATCTTGGGAAATGCAAGAAAATAGGAGATGTGATGTGCAGTAGGTCATAAAAGCTTCATATCTTGGATATGCTACTTCTAAGAAAAAGCCGGATTTTTTTTCTTGGAACCACCCTAAGTAAAAAATTGATGCAAACAACACAAGTGAGGCCTTATGTGGTTTGGAAGCCATAAAGACTCTCAACCACTAGACTGGCTCAATTCCTCCTGTTCTTTGCTTCTCGTCTAGTAAATTGAAAGGCCACCACAGCTGTTAGTACCACAAATATTCATGTTCTATCCAGAAATGGAACCTTTTTTATTTGATGATTTCTGCAAATGAGCATGGCTTTTCACAAGGAAGAGGGGGTACATCAAGGTTCTGGAAAAGGTTATCAGCTTTTTCAAATGGGCCCCAGTGAAAATTTGCTCTTTTCCTAATAAAATAGACTTTTTTTTTTTTTTTTTAACATTTTTCAGATTTTACTAAACCTCTCTGGCAGGCTGGTATTTCTTCAGGTAAGGCTATTTCCTGCTTCCTTAAACTATTCTTATATGTTTACTTTTTCTATATTTTCTATATTATCCCAATGCCTCACCAGGCCCATGTGGCTCCTATCAGAGCTAGTGGAAGTCACCCTCCAATTGCCTAACAGGCAATGTACCAAATTATCAGATGACCAAAGGCCACATTATCTCCTCAGATATTCACGTGCGGCTCTTTTCTTCAGTCATTAACTCAGCCATGTGTGGCAGAATTTGGCTTTAAACATAGAAGAGCAGAAAACACACAGCTATGGAAAAAAGAGCCCCATGGGGACCAATGCAGTACCTATGAGAAGATGAAAAAAAATTTATCTTCAATCTTAAGTACGATAACTTGACATGCAAGGAGCAAGGATTTTCTTATGTGGGATCCCCCTGTTTTTTGAGTCTTCTTCATTTCCGAGCTGCTTCTGCAAACTAAAGGTTAACTTAGGCTTGTCTGTAGCATTCAAGGGGCAGTGTGACTGCGTGTTATGGCAAGGACAGTGACTGGAGGTAGCAACTTCCATAAGTAGAGCCTACAACAGAAGTTTGGAGGCCCAGAAGCCGTTAGATGAGACCTTAAAGCAACTTGCTTTAACAGTGCTTCACCTGATACAGGAAAACCTGTATAATTTTAAGTGTGCTTGTTGTTTGTGGTGAAGTGTTTACGCCCTTAATTCGTTTCTCATGAAGTAAACCGGGGTGCTCAAAATCTCCTGGAATCAGGCTAGCAGCAATCAACTGGCAAATCCTACGAAATCCACAACTATGTGCTGAGAGAAACCTCCACGGCCCTGCATGAAAATCCACCGTTGGTTTTAAGCACTGCTCCCAAAATTTGAGTGTTTTCGGTTACCATTGGCTTTGGTGGGAAACAAGGGTGTTCATTATCACCCAGCAGCAGGTTGGCTGAGGGCAAACAGCAGCTGCTATGCAACTTGCAGCCTTTCTGAAGACAAATAATCATCATGAACCAGTTATGTGGAAAGGAAGTTGTCCAACTCTGCAAATAGCTAGAGCTCCTGCAAGAAGCATGGTAAGAGAGTTGCTCGAAGGGTAAGATGATCTATTTATTCCAAATCATTATGTTTCGGGTCCTGCTTTTTGGTTGTGAATTTCTGAATGAGTATGAAAACTCATCTCTGAAAAATGTCTACCACAAAATGAACAAAACCCTCATAACAATTCTAATCCTCCTGTTTAATATGCGCACCAGAGGGTGCTGTGCTGTGGGTCTGAACAGGACTATTAGCCACTCCAAACTACATTTAGATTGCCAATAAAAAATAAAAGACAAAGTGCCTTAATGTAGATTCCTGCCTCCCTTTAAAAGGAAAAACATCATAGTTCTAAACTGCAGCTGAGCAAAAGGTGGGGGGGGGGGAGTTAAAAAAAAGAAACAGTGAATTATGTGATGTGGTGTTTTTACCAACTGTCTAAATAAAGGTTTAGTGAGTCACTGTGGAAAACAGAAAATCTTTCTTTATTTTAAGAGCTGCAGTTTAAGAGTTTTGTATGAAAAAGCTTCCCTTAGGTTTGTAACTTAAACACTGCCCATCTGCTCTTTCCTCCCCCGTCTGCATTTACAGTAAATCTGAGATTTCCTTTTTCAAAAAATACATTTTAAAAAATGTACAGATTTGGCCAACAGTGTCTGTAGAGATACAGAGAAATCTAATTTAAGGTACCAGTATCTAAAATGATGGTTTCCCTTCGGTGCACACTAGAGGCAGGACATTTTCTGCTGTGGGCTCGGTGTTGGCTTCAGGTTCCCCGCAGGAGTTTCTAGAAGAGGAGGTGATGTGGGAGCTTGAACCCTAATTAGGCAGGGTACCCGTTTTCCAAATTTTACAGAGAGAAAAGAAAGACGGGTCTCCCTGGGATCAGGACCAGAATGCACTGAAGCCGGTGGGAAGATCCCTGATGCCTACGCAGCCAGCCGTACGGTGGAGCAGCGAGACCCTCTGCTCCCTGTCCTCCGATTAGCTCATCTCCAAATCAGGTGTCTTGCTCCCAGTTACCAAGGCTGAAGAGCAATGCCAGTCCCCCAGCACACACGGTGTGACACATAGCTCATTAGTTCATGAGTATAATAAGACTTTTTTGGTTTCATTTTGTTGTTGTTTTTTTTTTTTTAATATAGTCTCACTGTGTGAAAGAGGCTTCAGGTCATGGTTTTGTATTAAATTCAGAGTGACTGCACTGAAGACAATTCATTTTTTCCTGGTGGAAAACCAGGTAGAAATGATAATCAGGCCCTTCAGTTCTGTCCCTGAGAGGAAGGGTGGCTTACAAAATGTCACCTCTGGGTGTGTTACTGGGGTCTAGCCGTGCCCAGTTTTCTGCGTGGAGGCAGAGGTGGCTTACACTTTAAGGGTAACCTGTAAGGAAGGGATGCAAAGGCAGAATACTTCACCAACTCCCAACTTATATTTCTGTCTCTGACTCCCATTATTAATGAACTCATTCACTTTCATAGAAACAACTACACAAGTGCTTCTAACCATATCTATAAAACTATTTAATGCTCTTTTCGAAACAAGGCATCTTACAGCCATAGTAATTGCAGTTTTACTAGACCTTTAAATGAGAAGCAGCTACTTATTAAGTTTTGATATGGTGAGCTGATTAGACAAGTTAAACATAAAGGCACAATTTATGCATACTGTATAACCACATGTGCACGTAGTGCAGTTCTTACATTGGTGTTTGGCACTCACTGCAATAGGAAATCCTGCTAGGTACACAGTTTTATGCCACTTACAGGTTACAAGTAGTAAAGCGAAAAATGCTGGATTTTACAGGAAAATAATATTCATAAATCTCCAGCAGTGAATTACAGTATAACTCAGAGCTGTCTTTGTTTTGCTGCTGCTATGAATTCAATTCTGTTGCCAGTGCAGAAACAATAAACACAAAGACCAAAGTGGAAACCACTCCCCTTGCATTTGGCAAGTGCTTATATCCAATTTACAGCTGGACACCGAAAATGGCTTCTAAAACAGTACTAATAACAAAGGAGTTCCCACAGATGCTCATTTTTTTCTCCTAGCGAACTGAAACAGTCCATTGTGTACAAGTTAAAGATGTCTTCTAATGTCCTACCTGGTTTTCCCAGTTCATCTGTCTCTGCTCTTTCAATGTGAATCATATTTATTTGCCTTTTGTCTTATTAGGCAATTTGCTCAGTGCATTGTGTATTAAAGAGCTCTCCCTTATATAGTTTTCACAGGGGAGATACTATGCTGCCTAAACAGTCCTCTGAACTTAATTCCTCCTGATCTGGTGTAACCGGGCATTACTATAATTTTGCGTGTTGATTTGGTTATTGTTATGTGCCAAATTCAGGATCAGTGCTCTGCTCTGTTACAGTACAGTAATTTTGTTACTTTAGGTACGTAGGCTTTTACCAGCACTGACATCAGTGCAATGATCTCAGGGAACTCAAATTGATTAATTCTTTGAGATGCATCACCCACATGTAAAATGGTCAGTACAACCTATGTTTTGTCTGATCTTGGTTCATTACAAAATAAGACGCGTCAAGAACAAAGTTAGCATATTCTTTCATTGTATTGTATTTGTACGGCATATATTGTATGGTGGCATTGAGCTACTGTATTGAGGATTTCCGCTAACATCTTTATACCTGGATTTAAAAGCAACTTAGAAACTGATTCAACAAAGACCTCACACTTGCATAATGTTGGGAACCCGAGTAGCACCAGTGTGGACTGCTCATGTGCTTAAGTACCTTGCTGATTCAAGGCCACAATGAGCAGAAGAGTCAGGAAATACGTGAGGAAAAAATATTTATCAAAGCTTAATCATGTATTCTGCCTCTGGCATAAGAGGATTACCACAGGAAACTGGAAAGAATTTGTCTCCCCCTGTGCAGTGTCGCACAAACAGCAATTTTCTTCTAATGCAACAAGCGTTGGTTAGTATTAGGCACCAGATACAGGATGTGGCGAACTAATTGTCTTGTCTGGCATGACAAGCCTTACCTGTGATTTATGAGTATGGGGGTGATGGGACAACTAAGCTGTTCTACCCCAGAGTGACAACACCGACTGGCTTAAAGGGAGCTATTTTAAACTTACACTGATATAAGCAAGAAAAGAACGAGGCCTTAATTATACCTAAACACCTGAGCTAATTGTGGTTTTCAAACTCCTTCAAATTTTCCAGTAGAGGTTCGGGACCTATACGGTGAATTTAAGTCTCCTGACAATCGGTTTGCTTTTCTCCCATACCTTTTAAAGACTCCTTGGAAATAGTTTGCAAACGCCAGGTGGCCACGGACGGAGGCTGGAAGATTTTTGCTTTTAAGGGATCACTAAGTCTCTAGAAAGAGCAAGTGAGCTGTCAGGAGATCATGTGGCCAATAAAAATTTTGATTATCCTTATTATAAATATTTTGAACAATATGCCAGCATAAGAAAATTCTTTTTGAACAGAAAGCAGGAGCTACTATCTTGAAATAATAAAAGATTTCCACAAACTGTAAAGTTCCAGTACGCACAAGAGAAATGGTTGTGTTTTCTTTAAATATGATATGCTGGGTATTGCCTGGCATTTTGCTACTTACAGTCTTTCTCAGAAGAACAGAATGTAATAGCAAAATGTACCAGAGTGATACTTCGAAGGTGAGCATACATATTTCTTTATTTCTTAGGTCTAACATGGTCACAATTTTATAGTTTTCCACTTAGGAGTTTATATCTGAACACAGAAATGTATATAAACTCCAAACACAAGTAGAATATGAAATAAGTAAATAAGATAACCTACTATGAATATGATAAATGCATCTCTCTGAATCATATCATTTATTCATGACTTTTTCTGGTTAGCTCAATAAGCTCCTTAATTACTGTGAGCTGAAGCCCAGGTGAATCAGAGGGACTGATGGAAGATCTCTTTCCATCTGCATTCAGCTCTGTGCTATTCAGACATGCAGAGCATTGTTGCTGAGAAGAGGCTCCACAAATGTCCAACAGAAATTAAAGATACTCATATGGGACTAGCCTGTTGGGAACTCCAAGGCATTAAAATTCTCATTCTCTTCTACCTTGTTTATCTGAGTGTGGTTAGACAGCATGCCACTCCTGAGGGGATGAAGGCTGGAAATAACCCTTCCACCTACTACTGCTGTGACCCATTCTGGCTGCTCCTGCCCCCGAAGTCTACTTAGAAATTAGACGTCCCATGGACTCAACTTGACTTCTGTCACACCCAGAACCTAAGATACTTGTCCTCCGAGAAACGTCTTGTTTTCTAATTGATTTTCAGGTTCATTTCCAGTTGTCAATACTGATCTGTAAATACTAGCATGATTTAGCCTTTATCTGTTTGCAATTCTTTTTTTTTTTTTTCTCCATTTAGTTTTGATAGCAGACATTGACAGGTGCTCTTTTAAGGCCATCCCTCCAACAGAGCATTTTGGGCCTGGGTAAGACAGTGTTTCTTATGGTTTTTCTTTTTTCTGTAGGTTCACCAGCAATACTCAGAACATTGCGAGACCGTCTCTTCACCCAAATGCTTTTATTGGTTGAAGAAACTGTGACTAAGGGAAATGCCCTGATAAGATCTCATGGGATTGACCTCCACACACAAATAATATCTATTGTATTAAAAAACAGTCTATGCAGTCAGAGGTTGTCACATCAACTCATTTTATGGAGGAGTATGTCTGCTGGTACTCTATATAGGTACTTCTTTCTATAATTTGAACTTCGGTAAGTATGTTCACTGGATTTTCTGTGGTCTATGTGCAAAAAGAGTCCCACTGTGATGTCTAACATCATTGGACAATTATCAAATTATCCTGGGAAGGCCTTTGTCCTCGGTAAAAAAATAGTAGATATAGTCCACAGTTTTTCAAGGGAGGCTTGGTTGGAGGGGTTTGCCCTCTTTACTGTCAGCAGTAAGACAAAATGGGATGATGGCAAAACATCACTTATGAACATTGTCTGCGAACACATGTTCTGTGTGTGGCTGTTTAAAGTTTCCCTCATTTCAGTGGGTTGGCCTTATGAAGTGATCACAGAAAGGTAGGAGAGGAAGTAGAGGAAAGCAACTTTCAATATCAACCGAGGCTTAAACATAAAACAACAGAGAAATAATGATATATTGCATTGTCTCTGATTGGATGGAGAGTTTTCTTCCATCCCTCAAGGCAGAACTGTAAATACAGGAACAGTCAGTTCCCAACATCTCTAAAGATTACCCAGCAGACTGGGATAATCTGATTATTAAAAAGACCTAACCAGACCTCTCATATAGCCTAAGGGAACACTGGAGCTTCTAGAGCTCCCAGTGATGCTGGACTGTCCCCTTGGATTTCCTAGTGTGGTCCATCTGTGGCTAGCTAAGCTTCCTTAGGGATTCAGTAGTTACCCTAACCCAGCAATTCACCATTTCCAACAAACACAGTTTCAAAATTGCCCTCCCAGCTTGCTTGAAATCTGTGCATATAATTCTGCTCTGCTACCGAGCTGGCTTTCTTTTTATCCTTTAGCCATCCACCCTTTCCAAAATTAGAACTTACTCTGAAGAGAAACATGCTAGTATCAGGCACTCCAACCTCATGCACGCCTATGTGCGTGTATGTATAAAATTCAGATACACTTTACAGCCAGTAACAAACTGCGGATAGGGGAAATATTTTTTTGATAGAAGCCAAGCTTGAGAAGGAGTGCACACTGTCGTGCCTGAAAGTATGGTATTAATAATTAAGCCATGCAATCATTACCTCAGGATATTATTTCTTAAATATCTCTTGCAAAGGCAATACGATTACATATGAATTATATCAATTTTCTACCAACAAAAAAAAAAATCCACAGAAATAGGAATTGAATTACACTGTCCAATTTGCTGTAAAGTTCACTGTACGTGAAGAAATTAATCAAAGCTACCACCACCCATTTTTATGGGAACATAAAATGATGTGAACTTCCATTTTTAATAAAGATGCATAGCTCTTTTATGAAGACTGACTAATAACACTGTAATGAACTGAAAAGCTACTGATACATTAAGAATGAAAATTTTGAGGGATGTGTTTACTGAGTCTCCTGTTTCAAGACAGGTGATACTTGCATTTGAATCTGCCTATAAATAAAGGAAAAATCCAAACAATAAAGTTGATGCAAACTCTGTGTAAATTCATCTTCCACATACGTAAGTGGCCAGTGACATCCTTTTTATCTAGCTACTTCCACCTAAATAATTCCTCAGATGGATGTGGTCTTCATTCTCCAGCAGTTTAAGACCCCATGCAGACATCTTTCTGTTGCAACAAACGCCCATGAGTGGCTATTTCCCACCTGATTCAAAGGGCTACAAGGCAATGAAGGAATTTTCTTAGGCCCCAAATTCAGGAGGATTCTGAGCAGCGGCATGCCTATGTGTTCTCCATGCAGGATAAAGGCTTTTAATCAAGAAGGCTGTCCCTCCTTCCCCCAAAAGAATGCTAATTACTTGAAGTCGTTGGATATTAATCAAATAATCAGATAGTAAGCTAATTTATTTTGACTGTGTTCACATAGCTTTTGCTCTTGTGCCTTTTTTTTTTTTTAACAGTCTAAGGAATGATGCAATTGTCTGGAATATTTGCTTAAACAGTGTTTAAGCATGTAGTGGAAAGCAATGTGGGAATATCTCAATCACAGCAGAGAGCTTCAGAGAGCTGTTTATCTGACCTGGAAGTAAGTGCTGCTCTCCTTTCTTTTGGCTGACTGAATTGAAACAGAGGCAAAATCTGGGATAAGGCAAATTTTTGTGGGGTTTTTTGTTCTTCTGGACAGTCACTCAGCCAGTTCACTTTGTTCACCAGGTGTTTTCTCATTTCCCACAAATGACTCTGTCTAAATTGGAAACTATCAGATGTTTGCTTAGTTGCTAGAATTCATCTGGAGGAAATCTTCAAGGCCTTTTATCATGGGTGGTCCTTTGCTTTGGCTCTTCTTAACCCTTGTTCTAGTTAATATTTTAAAAAAACAGCTAAGGGCAATGTTTCATAAACTGCAAGAGGTAAAGGGCTAAGGAATAATAGAACTGCTGGTAATAGACAAAGGTGGGCTTTTTGATTATATTTACTAAATTAACTTAATCATTAACATTTGATATGATGCTCAGAGGCATCATAACAGTAGTCGGGGAATTGACTTGTTTACTTGTCTTTCCCAGCTCTGTGAATCTAAACATCAATCAAATGCTAGAAAATTGTTTAGCTAGAATGGTGATTACTCACTTGATCCACTCTTTTGGACCACTTCTGCAGAGGAATAATATTTCAGGAGTCTCATCTTCTCCTTTCTTGCCCCTACCTCCAACTGCCTCATTCTAAAAATGTCCTTTCTGTGGAGCCTAAGAGGGACCACATGCCTCATCTTAAGACCACTAAACTACAGAGATGGCAGCAAGAGACAAATACAATATTCCAGCTGGATAATCACCAAGCAGTCTGATTCACTTAGTCTAATGTTCCCAGTCAGATCCTGGCAATGAAATAAGCATGTAGGAGGATGCAAACAGATTAGTTTTAATTAAAATAATAAAAAGGTCCAAGCCATGGACCTCAGATTTGAGCTCCTCTTATTTTTTTCATGAGGAAGCATATCTGATCAAATCTTACTCTGAACTTGTCCCTCAGGTTTTTAGTCTGGTTTGAATTCAAAGCCACATGGACCTGTTTGGCTGCTTCTAAAAAACTACACTGCAAATGCTCACCGTTTTGTCAATCCAGACCCACAGTTCATCTTTGAAACTCCTCAGCTCTGGATTTATTCTAGGGCTTAATAACATTGCCCCAGTCTACCTCTGGGACAACATCCATCTTGGTCTTCATTGCTACATTATTCTCATTATTACTCAATGCAGTTTTAAAGGTCTGGGCTTAGGTCAGAGTTCCACCATGTTAGGACCTAGACATTTAGGGATATCCCAACCAGAAAAGGTTCCTTTTTCCCATCAGGGAGCAACAGACCCTGTAAATAATGTTGGCAGAATTTGGGGTCTGCAATAAGGAGACAATTAATTATCGTTATTATAACAATTATCATTTTGGGGTCTCCTGCATTAGGATTAAGGCTCTGCAGGTGCTGAACAGCATTGCTGTACAGAACCTTGGTGGCAGCTGGCACCAGCTGGAATCCCATTTCCTGCTCACCAGAGCTTCAAAATATGTCATTACATGTAGAGAAAAGAGGGAGAAATGTTGTTTGTCTTTTAATTTCTCTTAAAATCTTCTGCATTTGTCTACAATGCACCATTGGCAAAACTACTACTGATTTAAATAAAAAACAAGCAAACAAAATTAAACAGACTAAAATCATGCCTACATGTGCATAGAAGCATTTATCAGATTGGCCCATATATTAAAAGGCCTTTTTTTCTTTCTGCTGAGCTGGGAGTGAAATATTTTTAAAGGCTTGTTTTGTAAACAGAAAATCCATGATTTAAATTAATGATTTATTCCTTTAAAGCCAGTGTGGAGTCTATCACTGGCATGATAAGATGCACATTGTCTTCTATCTGCATATAGCCATGTAACTGTGCAATATCTGGCAGTGAATATGAAAAAAAAAAAAATCAATTTTGCCTGGTTTCAAGCATATCTCCTGAGTCTGAGATATGTCTCACTTGTTTTTCAAATACCGCTACAAGTAATTTAAGCTCCGTGTTCAGAGAAAGAACTTGTCTCTGTGTGGGTGCACACATCTGTATTACCTGATTGGCATTAATTTTTACCTATTTTAAACGGAAAGATTGCAGTTCTCCTCCAGCATTTTTTTTTTCCAGAGGAAACGATCATTAAGAGACTGCCTGATCCAAAGCCCAAGGAAGTCAATGTACAGTCTCAAACTTCGGTGAAGTGTTGATCACACTCCGGGGCCCAGATCCTTCAAGGGTTTTAAGGTCCAGTTTCCCCTGAAGGATTGGGAAGACCTGAAAGTCTGGATATTAACACTGAAGTCCTCAGTTCTGCACGCATGATGAATATTTAGCTTTCAGAGAATCTGCCAAAAGCCACCACCAGGTGCTGGCCTGGATCAGTCTTGTATGATCTGATGTAGATTGATATTTTCTGTGCTCCTGAAAAGCTGGAGTGATATGCAAGTTACAAGATGACAGAACATCTCAAGCTGGAAGGCACTTCTGGACATCATCTGTTCCAACCCTGCTCAAGTAGGGCCAGCTACAGGAGGCTACTCAGGGTCATGTCCACTTCGGTTTTAAATATCTCCAAGGATGCAGACTCCACAACCGCTCTTGGCAACCCGTGCTAGTGTTTGATCACCCTCACAGAAAAAAAAGTTTTTTTCTTGCATTTAGGTGGAATTTCCTGTATTTCAGTTTGTTGCATTGCCTCTTGTCCCATTATTGGGCACCACTGAGAAGAGCCTGGCTCTGTCCACTTTAACCCCCATATTAGGTATTTAATACACATTGGTAAGAACCCCCCCCTCCCCGAGCCTCCTCCTCCTCTCCAGGCTGAACAGTCCCAGCTCTCTCAGCCTCTGATCACATGCCAGATGCTTTAAGCCCTTAATCACCTTAGTGACCCTTCACTGCACTCACTCCTGTATGTCCGTGTCTCTCTTGTACTGGGGAGCCCAGGACTGGACACAGCGCTCCAGATGATGTGTTCTCACTGGTGCTCAGTGGAGGGAAAGGATCACCTCCTTTACACCTGCTGGCAAAGCTCTTCCTGATGCATCCCGGGATGCTGTTGGCTTATAGTCAACTTGTTCACCAGGGCCCCCGACCCTTTTCTGCTTTTTCTGCTCTCTAGATGGTCAGTCCCTAGGGTGTACTAGTGCATGGGGTTGTTCCTTCCCAGGTGCAGGACTTTGCTTTTCCCTTAGTTGAACTTCACAGGGTTCCTGTTGGCCTATTTCTCCAGCCTGTCAGGGTCCTTCGGAACGGCGGCACAACCATTCGGTCTGTCAACCAGTTCTCCTAGTTACGTGTCATCTGCGAATTTGCTGAGGGTGCATTCTGTCCATTCGTCCAGGTCATTAATGAAGAAGTTAAACAGTGTTGGTTCCAGTATCAGCCCTGGGGCTGGCTAGTGACTAGTGACTGGTTTCAAGATGAACTTCAAGCTGCTGATCACCACCCTTTCAAGACCAGCACTTCAGCCAGTTTTCCATTCACCTCGCTGTCTCACATATTTAGCCCATACTTCACCAGGTTGTCTGTGAGGATGTCAACAAGAGATGGTGTCAAAAGCCTTACTAGACATAAACTACATCCATCGCTCTCCCCTCACCCACCAAGCCTGTCATCTCGTCATGGAAGGCTATCGGGTTGGTCAGACATAATTTCCCTTTGATAAACTTGTGCTGACTGCTCCTGAACACCTTTCTATCTTCCAAGTGTCTGGAAATGGTTTCCAGGATTAGCTGCTCCGTCAGCTTCCCAGGGATCAAGGCAAGGCTGGCCTGCCTGTAGTTACCTGGATCCCTCTTGCCCTTCTTGAAGACAGGAGTGACATTTGCTCTCTTCCAGTGCTCAGGAACCTCCCCCGATCACCATGACCTTTCAGAGGTAATCAAGAGCAGCCAAGCAAAGGCATCAGGCAACTCTTTGGTGCATCCCATCAGGGCCCACGGACTTGTGTCCGTCCAGTTTGTTTAAATGTTCCCTAAACTACGCCGAGGGTAAGTCTTCCTTGTTCCAGGCCTTCCTGGTGGAGACCGAGGTGAAGAAGACCTTGAGTACCTTGGCCTTTTTCATGTCCTTTGTTACCAGGGCCCCGTCCCATTCAGCAGCAGGTCCCCGTTTCCCCCAGTATCTCCCCAGCAGATGATATGCCCTGTGCTACAGCACAGCATGGCACAGCATGCCATGGCCCGGTACTTCTTCCAGCTACCTATGAACACGACTTATGAAAATAAGCAGGATACGACAGAAGCCGAGGCTGGACTCTGTGTTACCCTTCTGCACAATGGGATTTCACGCAGTGTGTGCAAAAGTGCACCAAGAGCTGCAGAGGTTGACTTTGAAAGTCCAGCTGCGAATTTAATTTCAAGTGGTATGAGCTCCAGCTTAATGAAACTGTATTTTCTCCTCTGTAACAGATACTTTACCTTTCCCTTTGTCTGCCCTGTTGCTTGCCCTAAACTCAGCTTGCTCTGATGGGATGTATCCTCAGCCAGTCAGTCATTCCCTCAGGCGGGGTGAGCTTCTGTTGCTCCGTTTTTGGCAAAATCTGCAGCACAGATTTCTAAATGTCTTGTATTTATTTTATTGCATTTTTTTGTGCCTGTGCATGAAACCTTATGTTTGGTGGGTAAACAGTGGGTAAACATTTTTCATAGAGATTTTTTATTTTTTAATAAACAGAGTAATTTTCTCAAATAGCTCCTTTCTTACGCCGCTTCATAATATCATGTGGAAATAGATGGTCTGTTTCAACATTGGGGAACTGGAGGGATAAGAATAGAGACAGCAGTGTGGAAGCAATGGGTCCCTCTTCTGCCCATATGGTTCAGGTTTGCATTTTGGCTGGCACGATAATGTGATTGCTGGCAGATCGAATGTTTAGTCTCCAGAGCAAATAGCAGCCAATGAGTTGGGGTGTAATGTACATGTGGAGATGTTCATAATATTCCACACAGGCTGAACCTACAGCAGGAGCGAATTCAGCTGCAGTGAAAACAGAGATGCTGCATGAATCCTTCTGTCAGCACAGCAATGGCATTTCCAGGCTTTTGCGTTTGGGAAGGGGAGGAATGTGCCTCTGGGGATGGGAACGCCACCACTCTCGGATTCTCCCGTGGCAGGGATTTCTGACTTGCCACATAGAAGGTGATGTATTCTGATGAGCCTGAAAGTTACATTTCATCACTGCTTTATCACCCGATGAATCATTACAGCAGATGAATGTTAATTGTAGCTAAACAAATGGGCATGTCCTCTCTACCCCCAGACAGCTGCCACTGCTGTAAGACATTAGGCAGAGGGTGCAAAGTGCTTCTGGATGCAAGGGAAGTGCTACCCGTACCTCTGGAGCTGCGTATCTGCAGTGTAATGAAACGCCAGGTGTGGAAGAGTGTTTGGATCAGAGCAATTTCCATTTGCTCTGCGGTTTGCACCGCTCTGGGGACACGCGCAGCGCAGTTTCCTTAAGCGGTTGTTTGCTCCCAGGCAGGGAGGTCTGCATGGGAACAGAGCTGGCTTAGTCACATACCGTTGCGCTGGCGTCCCTGGGGGCGAGAGGGTACCTGGCATCGCCGGGTGAGGTGCCGCTGGGATGGTGCGAGAGGCTGCTGAACCCGGACGCGGGGCAGAACAGTGCCGGTTCCTTGCGGACCGGCAGTCCTTGGTTTAAGGGTTCTTTGTCCAGGGAAAATAAACCGACCGGGCAGACTGGGGTGTTTTCTTCTAGCGGTTGCCCCTCTTGGCTGACCTAGCAACAAATCTTCTGTAGCTAAGCCACTGAGGCCTGGGCTGTCTGATGCTTAATGACTTGAATTCTCTTGCTGCTGTTACAGGAACCAAAGCAAAGTGTATTGGGGTACCCCAATTCACCTAGTTCATGTCTCTCCTCAGCAGGATGCACCTGGTAGGCAGGAACTTGCAAAAATGACATTTCCACGCCATTCTTGATCCTCTGTCATAAGACAGGCTGTTTCTAGGAATACAGTTGCATGACGAGAGAGACAGAGGTAATCAGATAGCCAGTTGGGGAGCTAAGATCTCAGACCTGTTCTTCCTACAGGACATTTTAATATTTGTGAAGGTGTGTGGCTGGAACAGAAGGAGATGAGTCAGGAAAGGAACTTCTAACAGCTAGGGACAGTTGTGGCTAAAATTAAGCCACCTGAAGGTTAGATACATGCATTTTGGTGTGTGAGAGTGGACATCTGTAGCTGGGCTTTAAAATGGGCAAAAATATCAAATTTAAGCATTTGTTCTGTAGGTTTGAAAGAAATAGCTAGTATCTGCACAGAGAGCCCTGCCCCTTACAGAGGTGCCTCGGCATCGATGGAATTCAGATGGCAGCAAATACGTAACACGCAGCACTTTATTCTCAGTACGTGGGCCCGTCTCCACAGGATTCCCCACCTGGAACGATTTCCCAGAGACCCCGGTTCTACCACCAGGAGCCATTCGCTGCCTCAGAGGCTTCTTCCCCCCGGCTCGCTCGGTTCGGCTCGGTTCGGCTCGGCTCGGCTCGGCTCGGCTCGGCTCGGCTGGCAGGTACCTCCTCGGCTCAGCCGCTGACGGCAAGCGAGAGGAGGGGAGCGAGGAGATCCTCGCAGACAGTTCAAACGCAGACTAAAAGAGGCATGTGTTGAAATGTCGTCAAAGTAGCAGGAATTCATTTTATTGAAGAATACATATAATAAAGATAGAACAAAGGGACTGAAATGGTGAACAGATGGGCGGGTGTTCTTCGGTGGCTCAGGAGCTGTGTGAACATGCTGGTTTGTGCCCTCCCCCTCTTTCTGCCTTTTTTTTTTTCTTGGTTTGGTTTGGTTTAGTTTTGATGCATCAGGGTAGGATGAGAGATGATATGACAGTATATGTCAGAAACTTGGGGGAAAATAAAACCCCCTTTTTTTAACATCAAACTACTGCTATCAATAGGAACAGCAACTGTTCAAAATTTGTTTCAGAGCTGCCAAGAAGTGAACATTCACAGGAGAGAGAGAAAGAGAGAGAGAGAAGGGAAAAAATATTTTTCCCTGCTGTTTGCAAGGTGGACACAAATGCAAGCGGTAGGAGGCTGACAACTTGACACATGTCTAATAAATCTAAAGCATGGAAAAAAAGTCAACAATTCACTGTACAAGAAAGCATTACTTGGATAAAAAAGCACAATCCAACACCCCCCCCCCCCATTTAAAAATATACTTATTCCCAAATCTGTGAGGAACGTAGACATTAGAACCTCAATTTCTCTTCTCCTCCCCGCCTGACATTCCTTTTTCCAGATTTCTTTTTTTAAACCAGGGGTACATTAGCTCCTGTGCTGAGGAAGCTGAGGTTTGCTGCATTATAAATGAACAAGGTGCAAAAGCTGAGTCCAGTGAGCAGATGTTGAGAGCTCAGCGTGCTGGTGACAAAGGGCTAGAGTGCAAGAAGCCTCCATCGCACGTCTGTTCTTCAGCGCAGAGCAGGCAAGGTTTTAATTTGACAAGTTGGTTGGATGCAGGGAATTCACAGATCTCGGTGAAAGCCAAACAGATTTGGCCACCTACTGCATGGCCACATTCAGCTAAAAGGGTAGCAGTTGTGGAAATGCCTCCCGCTCCAGCCGCCTGACACCACGCACGCAACGGGGAGCCTCGAGGAGGCTTGTGTACCACAGGCGGCAAATTCCTTTAAAAGGGAAGAAGGGGGGGGAAGAAGTGGGAGAGAAAAAAAAATCATGTTTCCATTATCACAATAATTAAGTATTTTTATTTCAGGTGGCTGGTTGGTTATTTTTTAAAGTTCTTAATCCTTTTTTTTTTTTTAATAGTTGGTATGTTATGAAATGCAAGAATGAAAATGAATGACAAAACTAATGGAAATTCTCCTACAAGCCTCATGTAAACAGAAAGATCAGCATTAAAGTTATGAATCTTAATTTGTGCCACTGAGCTAAAATTTGTATCTTACTGCATTAAAGGAATATAGACATACAGCACTGTGTAGTGTCTATGTGCAATACAGAAAACTGACATGGTCTCTCCAATTTATGGGGAAATTGACATAATTTTGCAAAAAAAAAAAAAGAAAAAAGAAAAACCACTTGTGAACTGGATTTTGCATAATGGGATTAATTTGGTTGACTGTCACATCAACTGTGCTGCAGAATGCAAGTTAATCACAACATCGGTCTGATTTAAAAGAAGAACGAAAGAAGGAGAAGGAAAAGGAAAAAAGAAAAAAAAGAAAAGGTATTTTCTTCCTCTCTTCAATTCTTGTTTCATTTAAAAATGCCCCTGTTTCTTTTGTAGCTGTGGTAGCTCTAGCAAAGGCTGATGTGTATTCGCAACGGCCACCTGAGTGGTCTTTTTTCCCTCCCCCATTCTCCACAGTAAAGGGGGGGGAAGAAGTCAATAGCTTTTACAGGCTCATGCAAAACTGCTTCCATGGCATGGCACAGCTATATGCATTTGATCAACATCGAAGCCGATCAACAGAGCCAAAGCAACTTTAAATATTTTGTCATACGGACCTGCCTTTTCTTCCACTTCCCACCCTCCCTGCGAATGCCACTCTCGGCGCTGGGCTCGCCGCTGAACCAGCCCCGCTACCCTTTTTCTGCCTGCATCCCCACTCGTGGCAGTCACAGCCCCGTTCCTCTGGCTGCTCAGCGTAACCTCAGAGGGAGAAGCAAGCGCCCATCGGTTATTTTATGGCTGATTTCTGTCTGCCTTTACAGAGGTATGGGATGAAGGAATGAAATAAACCTTCTTACGGGCTCTCACATTGCGTTCTTGGCAAAGGTACTGAAAACAGAGACGGCACATGTACATGACACATCACTTAAGTCCTCTGGTTTCTATGGTTGCAGTAGATTTTGCTTTCAGGGGGCATCCTAGGAAGGAGATAATGCTGCGCAGCGCTTTGGGCACGGTGCGGTTGAAGAATTAGCTCTGGGAATTGATCGTACCATGATAGTGGTGACAGAGAACAAGGAATCGGGGCTGCCGGGATGTCAGAGCAACTTGCGCTTCCAGGGGATGGTGTCGTGTCAGCGATTCCTGAAGGCCCCTGCACCACACCGCAGCCGGTGACTGCTCCTTCATCTCTGCCTCCCTCGCAACCAGCACACTCTTCTACCCAGCGCAGCGCACTGACTAGGTTAAACAATTACACTACGCTAATTGGCCTGTGTCGGTCCTGATGAGAAAGTAAACAAATGCTGCAGAGAAAAGCTGAGACAAATTGTATCTAATTAAATTGATGAAAAAAGTGACAATATTTTTTCTCCAGAAAAAGAAAAAAAAAGGCAACTTGTAGCATGACAAATATCTCACGCTTGCAGCCATGTACCCCACCTGCTAAACTTCACACTTTTGCTTGGACGTGGCTGTGCCAAGCAGGGGCCAATGGAGGTGCCCTGTAGTCTCCTTTAGTGCCAAAACCGCTGGGATGCCTCGCGGTTCAGATGTTGCTCTTTGTGTGCAGGGAGAAGGCTGTCTCCCACCATTTAGTTATTCCACTGACCCTGCGTGCCTCCACGTGTATGTGTGTGTTTTGACCAGGGTGGGCTGACAGCGATACCTCGATCCAGGAACAGAAGTGCTCCTTTCCCTCTCCGCTCACAGGCTGGTTTGCCCACTTCTGGGGCATCAGCCTCCCAGTACCTAAAGTTTGCGATGGCTTCTCATCACCCGCCAAATTCGCCTTCATCTGACAGCCACCACCTTGGCTGATCCTGGAGGTGGAAATCCCGGACCCCAGAGCTGAAAGTGCAAGGCTCCATATCTCATGTGAGAGAATGATGCTCTCTATCTGTAGGTAGCATCCACTTCAGTTCATCCGAGGACCACAGCAACTCAGGTGATTAGGTGGGAACATTTTAGGGATGGATACAAATTGTCTTTTCATTGACCAAAAGAGAAAAAGCCAAGAAAAATACTATGCAGTCTAAAAGGGACTTCTGACTCCTCTCTTGCTATCCTCCAGGCCAACGGCCTCAGGGAAGCTAAAACCACGGAAAGGTACTAGTCCCATAAGCCTGTCAAGCCAAGGCAGAAACAGGGAAGAGTTATGGGAGACAAGAAGCACGCCTCTGTGCATCCCTATTAAAAATAAGCCTGAAAAACTTTTTCCATCGTTTTGCTTTGGTGAGGTGGTGAATATGAGGACACCTCCTTGATTCACCTGGAAAAGGATCAATTTAAGCTTAATTATTTGGTAGGAAGTTAATAAGTAGGTAACCTCTATTTTTGGGGTCCTGAACACACAACATGTGAAAACCAGAAAGGTGGGGCCACTAGAATCTTGTTCTTCCAAATCTCAGTGAAAGCAATGAAAAGACACAGAGTGTGTTCACTGTGCATGATCCAGCCGGCCACAGAAGCAGCTGCAAGAGCGGTAGCTAAGTATGTAGTATATAGCCGAGCATTTCCATCCTAATCCTCTGTTTCAAGTTGCTCAGAGCTTTCCAAATGCTTTACTTATCAGGATAAAATGTTCCAGGTCTGGTCTCCAGCAAAATGAAAATTTTTAATAGTTCAAGATAAAAGCGATTCAGTTATTCTTGAGCAGGAGAAGAGTCCAAGAATCAAGGAAACAGATTTTTTTGTGATTTTTTTTTTAATAGTTCATCTGCTAAAATCTCTGAGGGACCAGGTTTGAACCCTGGCATGAAGCAGCCCTCACTGAGAGGGCCATTAGAGACTAGAACATGTTACAGCTATTGACCAGTGTGTTACAGGGAAATTTCTCTGTGGTCCAAAGGGGTTATGAGACCTTGGAAATCATCCAGTGGGCTTATGCAGTTTATTTAGGAAAGCTGATCCTCCCACTCTCCCATATACACTGTTTCTTCTAGTAATATTGGGAGCAAGGGGATCCATATTTTCCGTGTTCGTGACTAATTTAGCTGTACAGAGATCCCAACAGAGATTAGCAAGATGAACTAGACGACCTCCTGAGATCCCCCCTAGCCTAATTTTCGTATTGTCTAGTCTAAATGGCCATCTGATTCATACCATAAGGCCCATATAAACTTTATATCACTTGTGTAAATCTGTTTATCCAAGTCCACTGATGAGCCATAGCACATAATATTACAGAATTATTTCTTGTGTTTTCCCCTGTGGTCTTTCAGGTTGATGCATGCTGAGCAGCCCACATTGTGCAATGCGTGTAAGTTTTGTGTGTTGAAACTGCAGTAAATTCAAGGTGTGGTGTAAGCAATTAATACTTACGCAGCGGGTTGAAGATAGGAGAGAAGAACTATGCTCTATGATGGCTACGGATTGCCCTGTACACTAAAGACATGTTCATGTTGCCATACTTTGGCTCTAGTCTGCGTGGCAGCTGGAGGAACTGGAGGAAGCGTTGAATCTCTTCCACGCACAAGGTGCTGCGGCTCAGTATATTCTGCGGCAAAAATTGGACAACAGCAAAGATGATCTGGTTATCCACACTGCAGACAGGAGCAAGCTAAAGTAAAGGCACTGGCCCTGGCTCTGTAGCCCCCGCGGGATGCTTCCGGAGCTACGCTGCCTTTGTGAACGACTAATAGATAAATCCAAGTGGAAATACGCACACGGCTTTAACTGTGCTGTTGTGTGGGTTCCACGCTAGTTCAGACAACCTGAGTGGTAATTAGTGCTCTTCATACTTAGGTTCATACTGAACCTTCTCCAGTTGAAATCCTAGCAGTTTTGCACCAAATTTGGCGGTGGTCTTAGCAATCAAGGTCAACTGAAAATGTACCATAATAGTAACACACACATCATAACAGACAAAGCAGGAAAAAAAAAAGTATTGGAGAATACGATACTAACATGCCCATTTTAAAGATGAGTAGCTGAGTCACAGAGAGACGAGAGCCTAAATTCCCAAAGGCAGGCAGGTAACTGAGGAGTGAGTACTCGCCCAAATTGGACAGAAAGTCAATAACAGGGCTTAACTTTGATCTCCTGACTTGCAATCGTCTTATGATGCAACTATAAAATCAAGCCTTTCCCCAGGGCTTCTCAGAAAAGGTGAGTTATTTCTGCCCCTTGGCAGACACTTGTGCAGTTCACCTGGCCGAGCATCGGAGAGCGTCGGCAGCCGCAGCATCCCTCAGCCCGCGGGATGGGGAGAGGACGGGGACGAGGGAAAGCTGCATCCCGGATTCACTCCGTGGGAAGATTGGGCGACTTCTGTGTGAATAACTGACTGACTTGTTGCTAGGGAACAGTTGGGAGGCATGCTTTTGATCTCCCATATGCTTACTACTAATAAATAAACAAATAACAATAATTACAACAAACCCCAAGCCTGTTGTATCTCCAGGATTAATTAATGATGAAATACAGCTGAAATTCTGTAAAAGAAGGCAGCAAGGTGGGTTAGATTTCACATTTTCCTGCTGTGTATGGAAATGATGGTTGAAATTAACATTTTTTTTTTCCTCCTTAAAATTTACCTTAGCTGGATCAGGTTAGTGGGAGGAGTGGGGGAGTATTCCCTTCACAGACAGAGGATGAGCAGGCAGACAGTAAATCTCCCCATGCCAGTTTTACTCACATCCAGTTTTTCCTGCCTGGTACAGTTAAGTTTTTTAGATACTTTACTTGCATTTCTAATTCAGTTATTCTTCTGAAATTTATTCAAAGGATTTATGCTTATGAAATTATAATATAATGCTGCCTATATGCCAATGAGCTGCAGGCAAAGAAAATAATTTTCTTCAATTTACAGTTATGAGGCTGGAAGAAAATGATGCCTTCTTATCACCTCTTTTTCTTTGTATGCCTCAGTATTTTTTTAAGTCTTCAGAAGGCAGGAGCTGATGATGAATTCTTAAGCAGATCACACTGATAATTGTATTTCAGAACTGTCAACTCTGTGAAGACTGTCCACGGAGGTGTCTCAGTTCACTTGAGCTATTTGTGTCACTGCTTCTCCAGGAACTCAGCCCTCAATAAAACCCAAATCACTGGGGATATTGTTAAGTCTTCTGAAAGGATTATTAGATCGAAGGAAAATTTATGGATGACACTTTGTAACAATTAATCAGGAACTGTTGATGAAGTTAAGTTG
Source organism: Aquila chrysaetos chrysaetos (assembly GCF_900496995.4). Lineage (NCBI taxonomy): Eukaryota > Metazoa > Chordata > Aves > Accipitriformes > Accipitridae > Aquila > Aquila chrysaetos. Next base: position 64,682,921 of record NC_044007.1, read on the forward strand.
GTTCTTTATTCTCGAACAGAAAAAAAAAAAAGCTGCCCCTGTACAAATTGTCAAATGGCCTATTTTGTCACTCTGTTTGATTAATGGACTATTTGGAGTCCCCAAAAAGTCCTAGTACAAAAAAAAAAAAAAAAAAGAGAATCATAAATATTGAATAAGCTCACAGCATGGTTAACCTTGACTATATTTTGGAACATTCTTGGGGAAAACTTTGCTATTCAGAAAATAAATTGCTAGGGGATTAAAAAAAAAAAAAAAAAGAAACAAACCAAATTGGAGATTTTGGAGAATGTCACCTCCCCAACCTTGTCATCCTGATTAGCCTGCCATGATAAATTAGCTTTAGTTAGGTTTGCAATCAGGTCAGAAACTGCTGGCACACTACCACATTTTGCAAGTGGGGCTACACCTGGTCCACAAAAGGGGCACAGGATGGCAAGGAAAATATTCCTGCTTTTGGTGCTTTGTATGTCACACAATGCTGGGACTGCTAACAGGCTATTATCCTTTTGTACTGTAATTTATGGAAATGGAGCCCAAGGAGTGCTGAGAGCATGGGAGTCATGGTGCCATAAGGTTGCTTCTGAAAGGTTGGTCGAAAGATGTCCGGTGATCTGTGTATATGCAAATGATAAGACCCGAGCTTCAGCTGCAGCGAACACACACACACACACACACACACACACACACACATACACGTTCATACGTATTCAGGACACGCAGTTTCCATCTTTTCCTCCTGCTCCTCTGTCTCTCTATTTGCAACTCCAGTGCCCTCCTCCACCCAGACCTCCCCCCCCCCCATTGCTTGATGCAGCTGTTTAGTCCTGACAGGTCTGACCAGTCATTTTTGCTAACCTCTGATAGCATCTAGGTCAGAGTGATCCCAAACTGGCTTGCTTTTGTTCTCAGTGAACAAGAAATACAATGCTATTAGTTTAGGCTGGGGTTCCACAAAGCACTTAAACTCCACGTGCTTCACTCCAAGCATGCAAGCAATTCCCCTCTTCTCCTTCAGCAGGGCACTGAAGTGCCTGCTTAAAGTTAGGCATGTTTCCAGCATGTTTGGGCTGAATCAGGCCCTCACTCAGGAGAAATAATGCCACTTTATGTTTTCATTTAGTTGGCCCCTTTTGCCAGCGTGTGTCATATGCCAACTCACTAACCCATCTAAGCTGACACACATGCAATAATGTACTTCAAAGCAGAGATTATTCAGGCTCAGGAAGTGGGAGAGATTTTGAAATCTGTGCAACTATTTCCACTAGGAATGCGAGAGAGCTGTACAAGAAATCTGTGCAACTATTTCCACTAGGAATGCGAGAGAGCTGTACAATAATAATTGCTCATTAGATTTTGTTGATTCTTTGAAAGAAACACAGGGATTCAAACAGGGGGATTGTTTATCGTCTCACCACGTTTCTTTCTGAGCTACAAATAATACTTTTCAATCCATTTTTATCCCCACAGTTCTCCATGATCACAGGTAGTCCTCTACCTGCTGCTGAAGAATAGCACTCCACGAACAGAGAGGGCTGGGACAGAGATTGTCAGGCGTCCGTGCAGGGAAACCGAGGGGCTAGCTCCAATTGCTCCCTGCTGCAAGCCATATCCATTTGGTCAGCAGTGGCCAAAGGGAAATGCTTTTCCTAGAAAGGTCTGCCTCCGGAAAATGGGGCCGGGGAAAGTGCAGAGATGGTTCAGTCCATTTTCACACTGGTACTGCAAATCGGTCACGCGGCACGTGGGAAAGGGCAGGGAAGCACAAAGTTTTCAAGCCCTCTCAGTATTTCTTCGGGATGTATGACTGAAAATCTTTTATAAAGTACTTCCATAGCTGTACAGCACTTCGGCCTGTGGTTAAAAAGTCCAGTGGAAGTTACCAGCCTGAACTAGGCTGGGGTGAGGCAGGAGTTTTGGGGGGAAGATGGTGGAGAGCTTCTTCTGAAGGGGGTGCCGGCAAGACAGCCGGCAGTGCTTCGCCCCGCTGCTCGACCCACGCCGAGTCCCTGGGGTGAGCACTGAAGACACCTGCTTGCTCTTTTCCCAGCAAGGTGCAAAAACCAACGTCCTGACCGGCAGCGATTCTTAAGGATGGGAATTTTCGCAGGAGCTGGGTGTTAATTCTGGTTAAATTCCAGCCCTGGTAATTGCGCTCTTCCCAAAGGAATTCCTGCTGCTGATTCACCTGGGAAAGCCGCAGCGGTCCTTAATTCCCGGCCTGAGCCACCGAGGGCTGTCACAACATGCTGCGTGACTGGCTTTGGGGTGGGGCTCTTCCAAGGTCTCTTGCTGTTACGCTTCGCGTGGGATTTACGAACATTTACTAGGTCAGGGAGACTGAGCGAACCTGAACAGACTGTTTAGCTCAGTGGTTAGCACGGTCACATGGGAGACAAGAGACTTGCGCTCTGTTTCCTGAGCCGGTTAAGTATCTGGAGCACATCTAGGACCAGGAGCCTGCTCTGGAAGGGGAAAAACACCTTCTGCGTCAAGTGCAGGTACTAAGAGTGAGTGGATCAAGATTTGGATGCTCGTGGAGATGCCCAGACGCAAAGCTTTAGGTGCTTTCAGGCAGCAGTAGCAGAGTGGGAAATTGTGAATCAAATTCTGTACTAACAGGACTCTCGGGCTGCAGAACAGTGCCTCTGCTCTTTGTGCAACAGAGATCCTAGAAAATAAGATATTGCAGAAGAAAGCATTACGGCTGGTGAGAAAGGAAGTGACTTTAAGGTGTAGTGATTATGATGGCCAGTCAGGAGTAGGGTGTCTGAGCTCTTCTGGCTCCTACTACATTTAACATAATTTATATCAAGCAGAGCAGCTTCAAAAAGGGATATCCCTATTCAAAACCAGTCCCCGTATTTTTGTGGTCAGGGCACTTCTAAAAAGCAGGCATTTGAATCGCCTTGGAAGAGCAGAACTTAATTCTCTTTGCCTTCATCTCAGGTAGGTGCTCAGGTCACATCTTTTCCAGGGCTGGACTATTCGTATGACGTGGACACCAGCCAGACTGGGTCCCATGTGGTACATGGCAGGGATATCTCTTATGCAGGTGCCAGCACAGCTTAATGGTAACCCAGGAATATAACACCTTTGCAGCACCTGATGTTAGGTGCATGTCCTGCAGAAAAGGACATACACCTGGAGAACCTTACTGCTGTTGGAAGAAGGGCAGACACCTGGGGTCCTTAGGTGCCTCCTTGGTAGTCTGCTGGTGAGCAGAGGCTTGGAGGTGTCTGAATTGGGGGTTTTTCATTAACTAACCAAGCATGGTTGTGTAGCTATCGCAAGGAGTCTTTCAACATGGGAACTCACAGGAAGGCTTTTCTTTGCAGCTCTTTTGGAGGACATCAGGATGCTTTCCTTTCTAAAAGAAAGTATTCCTAGCATCTTTTGCAAAGCTGGCAAATGAATAAGATCCAGCTCCATCCACATTCTCTTCTTCTAACTCTCCCAAACATAAAACAAGCACTAAAATAAAATTCCTGTTACTAACCATTAGGTAGACCTTTTCCTTTGATGACTTTGCTCCTGAAAGGGAGCTCAAATCCAGGAAACATGGGGGAAGATTCTGTCACTTGAAGGGTGCAGACTTCATCGTTACTGTTTGCCAGCAAAAGAACAAAAATGCATAAGAAAAAGCATATACTAAATAAAACTAGTTGCATTATAAAGACCATCAGGCATCCTATAAAAACCTGTTGTCTAAATGTGTCTGTAACAATTTATCAGCAGATGATCTTTGTGCAAAGGAGCCAAAGCAATTAGCTGGGGTTTGGCAGATCTCTGCACTCCTTTGACATACCCTGTAGTAAAACAGACCACCAAAAAAAAAAAAAAAAAAAAAAAAATCCTATATACCTCAAAATACTAGACTGGTGGCTCAGATGTTTCACTAGGGTCTTCTCTGGGTTAATCTACCACATTTTATAAAGCATGTTACACACTATTCAATTTTGTACCTTTTCTTCTTTCACTGCCCCTGCCCTCTTTGGCTATATGTGCCTAAGAGTAAATCACCTGCAGAAGTGCTTGCATCTGCTAGAACTGAATTAGCAAACTGGTTTCACCTGAAAGTGGACAGGTTTATTCTGCAGGTTAAGGTTGATTTTTACTTATTTATATTTTTAAACTTCTTTGACTAACAGGTAACTAAAACCATAGCTATGATAATGAAATAACAGGTTGACCACACTGCCTGTATCTTTTTTGTGGTTTTAATTTAATGCATTGTTTTAATTTAACCCTTACACCACCATTTACCAATTGATTTTGAAGATACCATATGAAGAGTAAATGGCAGGTATGTGGTATTTTCCCTTTTAAGAGGTGTTGTAATCTTGTACACTAGGAAACACCTGTGGATCAAGCAGTCCCTGAGCTTTGGATAGCTGCAGACTGGGAGTATTGTGAAGATGTGACTGCAGATTTGCTTATACTTGTCTCCTTTCCAAGATGCCTAGGAAAAAATGTATGTATGTGTGCTATACTGGGTGCTTTGTGCTTTTATAGTTTGGAACCGTGTTATTCATGGGATGTGGAATATAACGTTGACTTTGTGTTTTGATTCTTCTGTAATTGCAGAGTGAGTAGAAAAGAATTGGGCTCTTGCTCTTCACAGATGGGAAGATGTGGTCTTTGATCTTAATGCTAGAACTAGTAATCAAATGTTGGTTTCCTGGCTTTTAATGTGTGAATGAGTTGAAAGATGCTCTCAACTAGGCTAACAAGCCACGTGTAGTGGGTGAACGATACTTCGTGTAGCTCATTCTTGACACATTTATGATATAAAACAAACGTATGAAGGTCTTTTGATCCATGGGTTAAGGCTGCCTGTGTTTACACAGACAAGGCTGGAGTATTTGGGGGCTTTGAAAAGTATCCACATGCATGATTGTACGCTTGCCTTTACTCTATTTTTCCTTATCTTTGTGTTTGCTAGCTACAGTGCTTTCTGTGAGAATAATGTTAACTTTGTGTTAAGATTTCACTTCATGTGAGCTTCATTACTACATCTCCCCTGAGTGGAAATAGAGTGGTGAAGCCTTGTTAGACCTGTAGTATCTATGCTTGGGCTTGGGAAATGACAGTGCCGTTCTTATGGCCATGCAGCTACACAAAACCTGCTTATTTCCTTTTCATCAATGAACAACACTGACAGCTTAAGGAAGTCAGCAGTTGAATTTTGCTTGGAATTATATGTGAAGGAGGATCCTCCTTCTTGTCATTTTATTTATCATTAACAGCCATTATAATTTCTTCCCAGTGGCAATTACACTGATATCACCACATCTAAATCAGAAATGACACTGTAGTGGTTATATTATGTTGACTGGGCATCACCTAATTTTTAAGTGGCATTCTTGCCCCATCATTGTGATTATATCCCTTTCTAATAAGTAATATAAGAAAAGATCTACATAATGGGAAAACATACATATTAATATATTCCATGACAAACATGTTAACTTTACATATTAATCTTGGTAAATAGAAGTCATGTTTACATTTTTTCCTCTTCAGTACACTGTTCTCTTGACAGCTTGCTTTCCCTCTGGTTTTATTCTTTCCAATCCTGGTGTACATTCCACTGCCTCTGGTCACCCTGTTAGTTGCAGAAGGAGAAGGCAGGTCACATCCGTCTGGTTAAAAAGAGAAAAAAAAAAAAGGAAAAAACCCAGTGTTACTGGATAACATAATATTGCTGCTCTCCTCATTGCATTCAGGTCTGCGTGAAGGGACTTGGATATGTGCAATAAACATATGTGTGTGATAATGAGATTGTTGGTGGAAAGTCATCTTGAAAAGACAAGGAGCAATTAAGCTTGCTTACTTATACAAGTTAGAATGACAAGATGCCACTGCCGGCCCCACTCATCCATATAATAGGGTTCTCCTTCCCTGCTTAGCTGGATTGGGAGAAGCATTTCTTGTCAAACCTCTGCCATGACTCTACCATAAAGCAATCTGCCTTCTTTCCTTTTATACACAGTTCATTCTCACACTCATGTTGCTGTCCTGATTTCAACTGAGTGCCTGCTAGCAAGCACCTGAATTAGAATACTTTAAGAATTCAATGCAAAGACTTCATTTAACTGAGCATTTATTTGTATTGGTGTACACTCTTGTCCAATTTTAATTGAACACTTAAAGATGTCAGTGGGGAGATGTGCAGGGTGCTCACAAACCTTTAATAATGCGATGTGTGGAGTCAACAAATAATGCACCTTCCTTTTGCTATCTTGAAGATTTAGATAGGATATCTTGGATGCTATTGACAAGGAGAGAAGTGTGGAACAATAGGAACATATGATAGTTAGTTTTAGATAACAATAGCTATCCTTATGCATCTTGAATTGAATGATGAAGCCATCAATTAGAGAAATAGCCCTCTGAGTATATATCATTGACAAGATGAATACCAGTACATTGTATTTCTGGATGGAGATCTCTGTGATCTGTAATTCAGAAAGGCAGTGAATAGTATATACAGTCAAACTAATCCTATGATATTGAAAATCAGAAATCTTTTGTCCTCCCCATGTTTCTTTGTTTTTTACCTACTAGGCTCTTTCACATAATGAAAGTATTTGTGCTTTATATTAATTACTTAAACAATGCTTTCTCATTTAGTATCAAGATGACATTCTTCTCCACATTCAGCATATTTAGTGGACTCTTTCAGGGCTTAAAAGAGGATGAGGAGCAGTTCTTTCTAGTTGTTTTCTAGTCTCCTAATTAATTCTTATATACAGACATGGGGATCTATTCACAGCCTATGAACTCTGTTAAAGTCCCTCTCCATACCAAAGAGCAGACCTGGCATCCACTCCTTACATGGCATAGCTCCTATCTTCAACCTAAATTCTCCCATGTTCTCTTTGGAATGTCTGATAGTTTCTATCCCCTCTGCCTCTTCCAGCTTTGGTGTTTTGTTTTGGCTTTTGCTGTTGGTTGGGGGCGGGGGTGTGTGTTTTGGTTTGTTTGGGGGTTTTTCTGCTTTAATAGTCATTAGTGTTATGTTGATACCAGAGAAGCAACAGAAAGAAAAGCTAAAGAGATGGGAGTTGCACTATAATAAAAAAGGAATTCTCAGCACTTGCAGTTTCCAGTTAATTAGTTTCAGTTCTTTTACTTACATTTGAAAGTGAGTGAATATTCCATGGTCAGGGCCAAAATTTATTCTTGGATCTGTACATGAGTAACAAAACGTACTGCGGCAGAGTTACACAGTGGGAATGGCTCTGTAGGAGAATAAGGAAAGAATACGAAGAAAGACTGTAATTGATGCAGTGCTAGACTAACTATAAAATACAATTTAAGGAATGGGAATAAGCATTCATGACCATTGTCTGTATTATTTTTGGTCAAGTTTTTTTAATATGGACTCTTTTGTGTGAAATCAGCATCATGATCTTTTCACGAGAATCTAAATGTCTAGGTCCTCTTCATGTTTGTTTGCTTGTATGCAGAAGGTCATTATATTAAAAAAATGGATCCTACCAGGAATGCCAGTGATCGTTGCAGTGAAGAAGAATTTCTAGAGCCTTAGGGGAAAAAACGGTCACTGCCTTTCCCAGAAATATTTGAAAGGGCTAATGAAGTTTGGTGGATCTCAGTGGTATTGACAATGTATGGCCTGATGAGGGGAAGAAAAAAAACCCAGGTCTTTTAAGAAAGCAGCAGGTAAAAGAAATTTCTGTAGCCTTCCCCCTTCTAAATCTAATCAAATGAAACCATCTACAGGCCAATAAGCTTCTTGAGTGCACTCTGCCCTGGAAATAGTGGGTTTTTATCACCCAAAACATAAATAATGCAATAAAAGAAAATGTTTGAGGTCTCCTTAATGAGCTATCGTTAAGGCACCCTTCACTCTTACCTCCTTTCATAGCCTGATGCAAAGAGCAGCATCCAGTGGTCGAGAGTCTATTTTGAGTGCTGCTAGGAAAGTACAAATGAGAAAACAGACTTAATTACACTGCTTACTGCATCTAAAGGTCCATGTGGTTTGACCGGCTGTGTTAGGACACCCTGCAATTTGGAGGAATTCTCTGCGCGCTGGCACCATAAATGTACTGCTATCCAAAGGATGGTTAATAATCTAAAGTTGGCTGTTAACATTGCTGGAGCTGGTGTCTATAATTTCAGCGAGTGACCTGAATGACTCGGCAGTGAAAGACTGAAATGTCACTCTCCTCCTTTACTTTGTTTGCCTTGAGCAAAGACTGCTCCAGATTGTGTACATCCACCGAGGTCCAAATGATGAAAGGGCAGCGCGTAAGCGTAGATTCATGGCTCTGCTAAATCTCCCTGCGCTGGCAGAATAGTAGGGAGCATGGGGAGGAGGGCATGGGAGAAAAATAAGACAGTCTCCTCCAGAGCAGCTTCCACTGTGGCTATCTTTTCCCATCTCTGAGCACGTAAAGGCGAGGCTGGCTATAGGGACCTGGCTCTCCCATGCTCTCTAGCTGCCAGCCACCAGTAAATCAGACCTGATGCCTGTGGCTAAAGGCAAAGCAAATGGTTTCCATTATCCAGGTATTTATTTTGCACCTGCTGCTGTGACATCTGTGTAATAACAGTTACGTACGACAAAAGGTAGGCTGACCTGACTTTATTTCATCTCTTCTTTTCATTATGCTGAGTGAGTGAGCAAGCAGAGGACTCATATTCTTCTCGGGAGGTGTTACAGACCATCCAGCTGAGACATCTGTGGAGTGGCAAGTGCAAAGAGCTTTACCTTTGCTGTCAGGAATCTTAAACCCTTGTTTCCGTTGTGTCTCATTGGTACAGCTCAGATGCAGTAAAGGAGTAAAATACTATCAGTAAATTTCAGAAAGTTCAGTATTTGCATTTCATTTGGAAACCTGTGACATTTTGGCATATTTTCACTGGAAGGCCAGGGCAATGCTGATTGAAGATCAGTGTCGGCATTAAAATATACAAGGTATGGAGAGCTGGCGTGCTTCAGAGCAAAGCCAGCTTGCCAGGCACAGAACCAGGGCAGCCCTGGGGTAGAGGATAAGACTGAGTGTTAGGGTTGGTGGTTTTTTTTTTAAATACAGAGTTGAACAAAAAGACTAATTCGCTCACAGTGCTCTGGGACTGTACCTTCTTGGAGTGAGACAGGTTCTTAGTGCAAGTATGCTTGTTTTCTTTAAAATCATTCAGACCTTCGTGCATGTTGCCAGATGTACAAGTGTCAGAATTGGGGGCTGTTCAACCTTTCCACTTACTGTGTGATAGATAGGAGTCATGGTTTAACCCCAGCCAGCAACTAAACCCCACACAGCCGCTCGCTCATTCCTCCCTGACGGGATGGGGGAGAGAGTAAAAGTGAGAAAACTCGTGGGTTGAGATAAAGACAGTTTAATAGGGAAAGCAAAAGCCACGTGCACAAGCAAAGCAAAACAAGGAATTCCTTCCCCACTTCCCATGGGCAGGCGGGTGTTCAGCCATCTCCAGGAAAGCAGGGCTCCGTCACGCCTAACGGTGACTTGGGAAGACAAACGCCATCACTCTGAACGTCCCCCCTTCCTCCTTCTTCCCCCAGGTCTATAAGCTGAGCATGACGCCATACGGTCTGGGATATCCCTTGGGTCAGTCGGGGTCAGCTGTCCCGGCTGTGTCCCCTCCCAGCTCCTTGTGCCCCCCCAGGCTCCTCGCTGGTGGGGTGGGCTGAGAAGCAGAACAGCCCTTGGCTCTGGGTAAGCACTGCTCGGCAACAGCGAACACATCCCTGTGTTATCAGCGCTGTTCTCAGCACAAATCCAAAACAGAGCCCCGTACCAGCTACTAGGAAGAAAATGAACTCTATCCCAGCCAAAACCAGCACATTAGGAAAGCACTAGAAGAGTACCATTCTCTGTATTCCCTCCAATATAATATGGTTAGCTTTCAAGGACTGAGAAACTTTTCCAACATTTGGATAAGCATGGACATCAGTTGTACTCTGGCAAAATTATGCTGGGAAGTCCCAACAAAATCTAAGCCTGAATGACTGTGTTCATTCCCCTCCAGCCATCATGAAGGCACTATGAACATTTTGTTTACTGAAAGCTTTAAGAGGTACTACTGCCACTTATATATGACAGATGAAGTCCTGACTATATTTCTGGAAGCAGCAAAATCATTGCCTTCACCTTTCCACCTTGTGTTTGCCTGTAATTAGTTGGAAATGTGACATAATGCCAGGAAAGTGGAAGAAAAGAGTCTAGAAAGCAAGGACACTGGCATTAGTTCTCACTGCAGTTTATTTGTGAAAAAAAAAAAAAAAAAAAAAAAAAGTACTGCTGTACTGTATCTGATTTACACAGGGGAAAAAAAAAAAAGCCTGTTGCTACTTGTTGAACTCATCTGAGGTGAAGCACAAACTTTGGCTTTCTTCCAGTCACCTGAGCACACCACCACCATCACCATCCTTTTTTGCCCCTGCTAGATACAACCTTTTTCTCTACAGCATATTTCATCCACAGCCCTCCATTCACCTTATAGGATTCTGGTTCATACCATGTGAACCACTGCTAAACTGTTTTGTGCTGCTACAATTTCAGCTTTGTGGAAAAGGAGGAATATTTGGCTCCTTCCTCTTTGCACCACGATGTGTATTTTGTGACTGCTGAAAACGTCAGCTTTTCACAAATGAGAAAGGGAGAAATGCAATAGAAGTAGCCTCATCACGTTAAACTGTAGCATTAACAGATAGAATGAAAGACACTGCAAATGAAATCATACAGGTGGAAAGAGTCCTTGGTGGGTTGTTTTGGTTGTTTTTTTTTCCTCCACCTCACTAGAAAAGATCTTATATGTTGAAAACAAAAATGATGTCTGTTTCTGTGCTAAAATGGAAACTGTATGTATTTGCCATGAATCTACGCAAATTTTGTTGCAGAGCCTATAGATAAAACTCCATGTGCTTTGTTAGGTTTAGGCATGTTACAAGACAAGGATAACCGACCTCCCCCCTGCAAAGGAAGAGAAAAGCCTGAAACAGCAGCCTCCCCCTCTGTGATTATTTCACCTTTTTTTTTTTTTTTTTTTTTTTGGGGGGGGGGTAGTAGGGAGGGAGGCGGAGAGAAAGAGGGAGGAGGGAAGGGAAGAAGAATAGCTATCAAATAAGTCAGGATTTTGGAAATTAAGGGGAGAGCTGTTTTTTAAATTAGGATGGACAATAATCTGTCCTTCATGCTTGAATTCATTTAGAGAAGAATAATACCTGAGAACTGGAAGGTTGCCTTTTTAGCAGTTTCTCTTGAGCAAGGCTTGCCCTGCCGCCACCCCGCCATCAGAGAGCTCAGAACTTGCAAAGCTACTGCTGTTGCCACCACAGCTCTTACAACATCGGCGACTGCGAACGCACTGAATTTCCCAAGACTTTGGGAGTTATCTGGAGGCCCTGGGAAATTTCACTGTGATTTGAGGTGAGGCAGGTCTGTGTTAGAACTGCTTTTTTCCAGCAGCATGAACACACACACACACACACAGAGAAGTAAGAGCCAGGTTCTCCTCAGAGACAGTTTTTACACTGTTTCAAGAGCATTATTCTTGCTTCTCATTTACATTCCCAGAGGAGGAAACTGACTCAATATCTCTCTTATTTGTAGGCACTTGTGATAGCAGATTGAGGTTTCCCAGCTCAGTAAGAAGTCAAATGATCCAATAACTGACTCTGCATCTTGATTACTGAGAATACAGGAAAAATAACATACTTTATCCACTTCCTTCTGGCTACTCTTGCCACACCCTATGCGGGAGGAAAGGTCCATTACGCTGCTTGTACGCAGGGGTTGTTTCGAAAGTAACGCGACCCGAGGAGAACCCCTCATTAGGGCTTCAATGAGGGATCACACATAGGTGTCAAGGGGCAAATAAGCCAGAGGTTTTCAGCGTTATCCTTGTTTAACGTTATGAAATGGCTTTCAAAACTCTGGATGCAAATAAAACTTTCCGATAGGCTGCCAGAAACAGTCATGCCAATAAAGTCATGCCAACGTGAATGAAGTCGGAGTGTTTTGCTTTGTAGCGATCAGACATGCCACACAATGCATTTCTGTGGAGTTCTCTTTCTTGGGTGGTTGAAATCACTTGGCTTGTGGCCTTGTGCCTCCCAGCTCACCTGAGGCGTGCTGCAATCAGCCAGAACCACGCTGCATGTCATGTCTTACTGCTTCCAGAAAATATACAAATTTCCTTTCCTTCCGTTCCCTTTGTGAATTAGCCCCTTAGGGGTACGGTTTTAAGACGGCACGCAAGAAGCCTGTGCACGGATCCTCGTAACGCATAATGAGATTTGTGAGCCTGCCTACTTCCTCTGAAAAGGAACTCTAGAAGAGCAGAAGTGACTTGGTCTGGCACTCACTTGGTCCTTTTGACCTCCCTCTTATGATGGAAGATAAAGACTTCCTCCTCCTTCTCTTACAGAAAGCCCGCAGGGTATGTTGGTATGATGTGCTGTCTGGTCCTGCAGTAAACCGAGAGGTTTCTTGAGGTTTTTCAGAGTCCTCAGCTCCAGTTCTGAAGAAAGATAAGGTTGTTCGACACTTCACGGGATAAACTTGGCTTAAGAGTGCAGGTGCAATGCGACTACGTGTCCTGTGACAGAAGGCTTGAAGGTAAAGTTTTTGCTTCAAAATGACATTGGAAAGCACTTTAAGTCCAGGAGAGCTAAGTGCTTCTGACAAGTAGAAAATTCTCACCTACAGAATAGGTGCAAAGAACTCACGCTCTTTCCAAGCCCTTATTTGTTACTACAGCACTGAGTAGGATTTAGTAGAGTTTCCCAGTGAAAACTCCCCTATGCAGAACCATATAAGCTTCCTGCACACAGCCCGTTTGTAATGTTTTTTTGCAAGACCTACAAAAAAGCCAAACAGAGAACGTGCTATAAACCACCACCAAAACCTCTGGGCTACTCTGGATTGCGGGAAGGTTTCTTGCAGTCTGCCAGGGTCCGTGCTGAGCGCCCGGGGAACTGAAAACTGCTATTGTCCTGTGATAAGGGCTTTACTTGAAGCAGGCTCTGCCGGAGGCACAGCACAGACTTACAACTCATACTGAACCAGCACCGGCAAAATGCCTCTTCCAACCAGCATCAATTGCAGGGATGTCAAAAATCCTCCTGCCCTATAACCTAAGTAAAGAATGTGAGTTTAAGGGAGGGGGGGGAAATGTACATTGGAAAGCATAACTGAGATCAGGCTGTGTACACAGAATTTTGTTGTCACTCGCTGAGAATCAGCAGGCCATACCTGACAGTTTCTTATTTTTCGCCTTGGGCCTGGTCTACATGTACTTTTTTGCTAGTAAAACACAGCTAGTGCAGTAAGCTTTTACTCTCTATAATGTTACCATTTCATCTGGTCTAATAAGGCCCAGCTTTTATTTATATGTATATCTGTGCTTGTGAGAGGCAGGAAGAACACACCAGCTGGGGAGGAAAAAAAAAAACCCAACCAAAAATCCAAGGAGTTAATGCAACGGGGTATATGTGAAGGGGTTAAAACACTACACAGGTACAGCTCCTGTGGCAATTACAAATGTTATTGAAATAAAAACCAGAAACAGGAAGCCAAAAAACAGGTCCCTAAGGCAGGCATCTGTCTTAAATGATATCATTTGTCAAGTTTCCAGCATCTTGTGGTTGTGAACACAAAAAGAAGTTCTGTGTTATACTAAGGACATTACATACTCATTAGTTGGAATGTTCCTGAAGTACATAATACAGGATTTTCATTTAATAAGAAGCAGCTACTTGCCACTGCGCTGTACATAAAATAAATTCTGGGCATGCTAATTGCCATTCAAGGATGTTCTACCTAATTTTTGACAGGTTTTTCTTCCCCTCCCCCTTTAGACTACACTGTAAAAATTGTGAGCAGAATATGTTGCTATAATTTAAAAATCTTTTTAGAATATTTTCTTATTTCTGAAATCGCGATTCCTGCAATGATGAATATTGAAGATTTTAATGCAGATATTAAAGAAAAAACAACTTACCTATAGGAATATCGTAGCAAGAAGGGGAGTAGCAAGAAAGCAAAATACTTTTATATATACATACATATACACACACAGACACACGTATGTATCTCAGCACATTAACTCTTCAAGTCATCACTCCCCATCTCGAGGAACAAACCTAACTGTAATTAATTGGTATAGTTCCTCTATATGAACACTATTAGTGCATTAGAGTTAACTAATATATAAGCTTCCCCCTCGCTGCCCTGCCAGTGACCTTAAGCTTCACATGGTAGGAAGGCCACTTGCTGCAGAATAGAAAAGTAATTTATCCACCATGATTGTTCAGCCCTGGCCCCTCTGTAAAACAGCAACTGACAATTGTGCTGTATTATGGATGGTACGTTTGTGGTGTGTACAATAGTGTGCAGAGCGTCAAACTCACTTCCCTGAACACTGCAGGCAGGGTTTGAAAAGTGATCCTAGAAAGAAGAGACCACTTGCTGAGCGATGGCCCTCCATTTTCAATTTTTTTTTCCATCCAAATATCTCCCCCCGCTTTTTCTTACCCCAAAGAGGGACCAATATTTTTTTCTCAGCTTAAGTAAGAGCAGTATGTAGTTTTCCATTCATAAAGGTATATCATATTTAAAAAAAAAAAAAAAAAAAAGGTTACTTTGCTTTTATTTTACCTGGGATTTCCCTGCTTCTTTCCACATTTCAGGATTTAGCATATTCCCTCAAAACATAATAAATTTCGATTCTGTAGCTTAAGGGATCCATCAGTTAAAATGTTAGTCTTTCATCTTTATTACCCTCCCATTAAAATGAAAGAAACCGGGACACACTTCAGTTTAGAAGAAGCAATTTAGTTGGTAATGTCCTTACTACTCAAGTCTTTACAAAGAGAGAAAGTGCATTATTGCTTATATTTCACACATCTATCTGCATAAGAAGCAACTAAAGCTTTCAGACACATACGATGTTAAATTTAATAATATTCTTTGATTAGATTATTTTATTACAACATTTTTCCATTACCAGTCATTTCCCGCACACATTTACATTCATAAAACCTGCACGTTCTTCTTTGTTTGTGTGCGTGTATATGTATTCATAAAGCAAGGAAAAGATTTTCTGGTTTGCTACAGCTGTTAGATTCGAAAAGAACAGATTAATAACTAGCCACCACGTAGGACTAGGTTTTCTTGTACGCTGCACCAGTAACCCTTTGCTATAATGAGGACACAAAGAGGCTCACATCAGGCTGCTCCTCTTCTTCATAACTCAAAAGCGTCACAGTGGCAATAGCCTCTAGTGCTATTTGTCTTTAGTGCAGTTGTGACACTTCGGCATGATCCATAATTTGGCAGCTATTTACCGTGACATTTCCCTTCAGTGCAGCCATAACATTCAGTGAAGCCATTATTTGGTTCCATTTACCATATAAATTGTATTGTCGTGCATGCATGCTAGCAGCTACATTAGGTACCTGAAAATGAGTAAATCTTGTAAAATAGATACTAACAGCTATTCAGCAGAGAAATTTCTTTACTCCTCAGACAGAAGTAGGAATATATATAATATCTGCAAACACTACTGCAAACTTTTCCTTGAGAGACTGTAATTATTTGTGTTTACATGACACAGCAGTTACTCATATCCACTTATTAAATATATACACTATATATATACACACACACATATGCACACGTACAAATATATAGCAAACTATTGCTTGGTAGAAATCTAACTTAATTCAAAAAGGTATTAGGAGATTCCAGCATAGCAATTAAGTAGGAAGCATATCTGTAAAATGTGCTGAGGGTTGCAGGCCAGGAGAGAGTGAGTACGTGTGTGTCCGTGTGCGCGTGCGTATGCACACATGTGACAGACTCAGGAAAAAAGCCAGCTCTTCATCTAGTTCTTTGTTGTTTTTCCATGGAAGCATATGTGTGTAGGAAAGGGAAATTCTGTTATTAGCCTCGGCAAACAATGCCAGATTCCTCTGTAGCAAATTCATTTAGAAAGGTAAAATTAGGATGTAGTGCAAGCAACCACATCTCAATGAGCTGCTATTATTAATAGTATTATTATTTAAATCCCTGCTCTCTACATATAGTATACTTAGTACTTCCCAGGCAAATGTATTATTATTTTTAATCATTTAAGTCCCCACTGTGCACACAGCTTTTAATACACCTTTTTTGCAAGCATATTAAGTGTATTGTTATTAATCCCTTGCTGTGACTCTACAGTATTTCTTTTCCTTGTATGTTCAATGTCCTATCATCATTTAAACCTCTCAGTGTGTGCATGCCATATACATTTTCCTATCCATCTAATATTTAAACATTATTTAAATCCATCATAGCTTACTTATTCAAAGTCAGCCCTGCTCCCATAACTGTAAGTTTGCAGAATATACTTTTAAATAAAGAGGAGAAGTTGGCTCTTCCCCCCACCCCCGCAACCCAAAACTTATTGTGAATCTCGGCAGGAAAGCCTTATCTGTGTGTTTCAGAAATACTTTTCGCCCTCTCCCTGTCAGTAATGCTCTCTTTCAGCAATCTAAGTGATAGAAGTTGTATCTTTAAAAACAAAAATTACTTTGTTCTGGATTCATTCATGGAAGAGTAATCATGTATATCCTGAGTTACCCCTGCAGCTTATCATAGACATTTGATGAAAAGGACAAGCCCAATGGCCACAGCCCAACCCAAACACCAAAAGGGCTACGAAATTAGTACACTGGCCGTACAAGTTCTGCAGATAACAAATTTAAACTTTTTATTAACACTGTAATTGGTATGAAAGTGCTAAATAATAAGCCTGAAGCCAAAATTAAAACCAACAAAATGTCATATCTGAATATATATATATATATATATATGTGTGTGTGTGTGAACCTTCCAAAGGTTCCTCTTTTCCCTTATTTTGATCAGTTAAAGAGCCTGGGGCAGCTGCATTACTCAATGTTATATATGAAGTAATGCATTAAAAAGGAAGTAGAATGCTGTATGTCCAAACAGAATCCTGTTACAAGAAGAATTTTTTACAACAAAAACATTGGAATTCACTGCCGCGGAAACACCTGAATCTATTGGACTGACAGTGATCAACACCTCTGAAAATCGGGCCACTTGGATGGGTTTTGGCATCTGACTGCAGGAACTTAATTTGAAAAATTGTTACCCATGCAACTCTTCTGTGAGTATCACAGATGTAACCAACCGTATTCTTTTTATTTTTATTTTGCCCTAGTGCATCCCAAACAGCTTTTTTTTTTATTTAAGATGCATTTATTGACCACGGGCACTGCCTTTTCTCTGAACAAGAAAAGAAACCATGTGCCTAGGAATGTAATAGTGAGAACTTTGTGTGCTCTCATCTTGTATGGTACTTGAGTGTTTGCATCCTTCTAGCATCCAGCTGGAAGGCCAATATAGCTTTCTAATTATGCAAAACACACAAAACACCACAATATTTGTAATATTAGAGGGGAAAGAGGAAGCACGTTTCTAACAGCAGATCTTGGTGAAAACAAAAATCATAGTGGTTTGATGCTCAGCTTGAGTAAAAGAGAAGTGGTAACAAAGACTCGGGCCGTTCTGCCTTTGCCCCAAATCTTCCAAAGTGGGACTAACTCCAGTAGTCAGACGTGGCCCAAAAAAGGGACAGTTCTTTGTTGCACACAATTCTTTAGGATGCTAATGACATATGCACTAAAAAATTACAATAAGAATGCACTAAGTCAAAGTTAAAAATACTTTTTCTACTGCCTGTACTACTGAGTAAAAGGTAAGCTTTTCCTACATGTTACTTTTAAAAATGCCGTGTACAGTCAGTCCTGAACAATGCCCCCAAATTAAGTTTACCCTGGATTTTTTCTGTCAACCCCTAGACATTATCAGTCTATCATTACATTTATTATTAGGTGTATGATCTTAGGAAATTTCCATCTCTCCAACTGCATACAAATGTATATAATTTCAAAAGATGTAGCAAAATTGGCCTTTAAGATCTTAAATGTTTGCTATGGAAAAAAGATGTAGAGCAAGCATAGTTTAAAGTACTTTATTGTTCTGGAAAATGTTACACGTCTAGCTGGAATTCCCGCTCTATGTACCGTTAATAATATCTATTAAGTGAGGAAGAATTTTCAAAACTTTACAAAACCTTTTAACTGCACCCACAAGATAATCTGTGGCTGAGCATCAGTACGTGTACGAGGTACCATAACTGTAGATTTAAAATGGTCTTGCTGTTTGTAAAAGGGCTTCTGCAGAAGTGATATTCGGTAAAAGTAGAAGCAGCAGCTTCATTACAGGAAGTCACATCAAGAATCATCAGTCAAAGAACTCTACAACAGAGATATTATCTATAAAGGAGCTAGTCAGCAAGAACCGTATCAATATGAATAAATGCCACAAATACTTAAATAGCTTCTTAAACTTTATTAAATCTTCAAAAAATATACAGGACCTAAACACACGTGAACATGGCTCAAAACCCCACTCCAATAATCTTGCAATACTGACTAAAGGAGACGGGACAGTAAACAGTAACAGTAGCAAATGAAAAGGCAAGAAAATGAGATTATGTTGCAACTTGTAGTTAAAGATTTAAAAGAAAATTGCACAGTTGTTTATAGTTACTAAAGACGTAATTAAAAAAAAGTCAGGTTGCTTTTCTTAATATTACTGACATGTCAGAATTGGAGGATAAATTTCTCTGCGTAACCAGTTAAGGAATATTACTGTGATCCATGACACAACTGAATCATGATTATCGTGTTTGTGACAAAAAATCAAGAGCATAATTTTTTCCAGAAAATGCAAGAGATTAATAGAGCAACCACAAGATACAACTCTTTACTTAGTCCTGTTCTAACAATTTTATTTTTAAATCAGGGAATCAAAATTGCTGAAAGAAATTTCTTTTTCTGAACTGAACTATATATATAAAGCCTTATCAAACCAGTCTGACAGACTAAATCTGCCTCTGCATCAAGACTTATTCCGTCAAGAACAATGTTCTTGTCTCACGCTAGCCTAAGCGACAGAATCAAACACAGGCCCATTACGTCTGTGCTATAGCCACCGATTTAAGCACTTTTAAGAAAGAAAAAAACACAAAACTTTTTATTAACACCTTAATGCTGTTTTTTAATATAATATCCATTACTAAGCTTAAAAAAAGAAATTGTTTCTAGTAATTCTGTGGCATAAAGTGCCCATTTTCTCTCTTCTGATTTATGTCATTGTTCTGTTTTTACAGCTTACTGTTGACAGAGTGAGGTAATTCAACTACAATTTTTCCAATGTTTTTTCCCATGTACATGTAATCTACAGCACGGAATACAGACTCCAAGCCAGTGAACTTGCCCTCCGGAGACATGTCTCCGAAGTCCACTTCGCAAACCAGGTCTCCTCTTTCATACATCTTGAGCAAGTGCTTCAGAGCCATTTTGTATTCGGAAAGGTAATGGTTCAAGAAGAAACCCCGGACGCTGGCAGACTTCTTCAATAGTTTTGCTGGCAATAACTCTGCTTTAATGGGCTGGAGGCCAGTAGGGTTTTGGTAGCCAGCGATAAACCCAATAACTATCAGGCGCCCTTTGGTAGCCAAGGAGTTAAGAGCCAAGTCAAACATCTTTCCCCCAACAGATTCGTACACTACATCCACACCTTCGGGGTAGTCCTTCCTAAGAACAGATTCAACATTTTCAGTTTTATAGTTGATCGTACGGTCACAGCCAATGGATTTCAGAAAACCACCCTTTTCATCGCTGGAGCAGGTTCCAATTACATGGCATTTTGCCTTCTTTGCAAGCTGCACAGCAAACTGGCCCGTTCCTCCAGCCGCTGCTGTCACCAGAACCTTCTTGCCTTCAGACAGCTCTCCCAGCTCTTTCAAACTGATGTATGCGGTAGCGCCACTTACCATTAAAGTAAGAAACTCGGGTTTCACAGAGGGTAGAGGAACTGCGTGTTTGGCAGGGACAACTGTGTATTCAGCAAAGGAACCTGCCTTCACGTAGGCCACAGCTTGACCCACCGTATAATCAGCGCTAGCACTGAGTCCTAATGCTACCACATCACCGACACCTTCAAAACCTATGTCAAATGGGGGTTTAACTGATGCGTCATATCGACCAGCTGAGTAGTTTATGTCAGATGCATTAATGCCGACAAATCTAGAAGAAAACAAAAATGTATTAACGAGATTTATTCCTTACCAAGTTTTTGTCGTATGAGAAACCCTCAATTTAAATTCGTGGAGTAAGCATGAGACTTTTTTCTGATTATTGGTATATTTGAATAATGAGTACACTCCAGAGACTACTTCCATCAGACTTCTGTAGTTTACTTCCTGTTACTGTAGAATTAAAGATAAATTTGCTAAAAGAAAAAAAAAAACAACCAACCAAAACCCAACTTCTATTTTCCCCAGGTCCGTTTGACCAAACTAAGCAAACTAAAAATAATTCTGTACAGGATTAAAGGCTGAAAATTAATTGACCACTTTATACAAGATGTGAAAACACTGAAGAATAAAACGTGCAAAGAGGTAAATATGTCGATTCTGGCAACAAATTTACATTTTTGAATATAATAATACTGTTAATGACTAACGATCATATTAACTATCGATGTCATTTGCAAGGTCATGTTACTGTAGGCAAGTACTTTTTAATTGATGGAGTCACTATAGCAAATTTGCCTTTTGATGTAGCTAATGTCAACGCTAAAATATTTTTCTTTATATAAATTACTTGCAACACATCAAAACAACCTTGCACAGAAGGACTAGAATTATAAGACTGAGTATCAGGTCCTACTGACCTCTAACAGGTGAAAATGGATGCCAATTTTTTTATTTTTTTTTTTAGAAAATGTTAGAGACATTCCCACAACTTGATTAAGCACTAGGAGATAATGCCTAAAAGAAAGTTATGATCTAGCTTAAATGCCAAGAATATGCTAGTAACACTTCTTTCTTAAAAAACCATAACATCTCTATACAGGCAAGGGAAGAGTGACGGGAGGAAGATTCTGTTAACTGGGAAATGTAAAAAAGGAACACATGCAAGAGAAAACACCAGGGCTGCTACTACATGCGGAAGTGACAACCTGAAAGGTGTACCTGATACCGTGCAAAAGCTGCAGAAGTAGGCAAACAGTGCACTTTTAATTGTTGCAGTTAGCAATAGGCTCAAATCATAATGTGTGCGTAGTTTTAAATCGCTTGCGCGCAGAGCGAGAAGAACTAGAACCGCTTTGCTCGTTTTCATTTCCTTCGTTCTTTATAGCACAGGGGGGAGCCTCAAACTTTCACCAACGTTACGTGTTACATATAAAAAGACGCGTACGCATGAAGACATCCACGCATGAAATAATAGGTGAAAGTGACTGTTGCTCTTTTTAATTCTGCCTTTAATTCCCGGCTCAGCCGCAACAAAAGATCCCTCCGTCTGGTTCAGAGACACAGAAAAACCCTCTGTTATCCTGCCTTAAGGTAACTCCCGTTCAGTACCGCTAAAAGACGGGTAAAAACCGGTCGCGGAGCAGCGGCGTCCGAGGCACGCCGAGTCCCTGGGGCGGCGGGGAGGAAGGCTCGGAGCACCGAGGCGAGACCCCCCAACTTCTGTGGAAGGGAGCGGAGGGCGAGAGGCCGCCGGGGGGGGCTGTGCTCTCGCCCCCCTCCCCGCTCCCATCCCTTCGCCCGGCCGCGGGCTCTCGGCAGCTGCCAGGCCAGCCCCCCGGCGCTCGCTCCGTCCCCGCAGCAGCCCCCGGCCCCAGCCCGACCGGCAGGTCCTCGCTCCCCGCCGGGCTCGGCCTCCCTCCCCACGCCACGGGCGCGCGTCCGCCTTCGCGCGGTGCGGAGCGGCCGTGCCCTCGGCCGGGGCAGCGCACCCCACGGCACGGCGGGCGGAGCGGCGGCGATCGGTAACGAGCCCCCGTCTCCCTCCCTCCGGGAGTTTTCCCCTGCTTCCCAGCGCTGCGCTGCAGCGGGGAGAGCACAAAGGCAGGTAAATAACCCTCGGAGGACAAAAACTTTGCGTGCGGGGAAGGGCCGAGTCGTGCGGCGGGCCAGACGCCCGCCGAGCAGGACTCCGGCGCAGGCACCGCTGCTTTTGTTCCGGCGCCGGGGAGGAGGATGCAAACCCTCCCCCGCCCGGGCTGCACCGCAACTTGTCCGTGCGGCTGCAGCGCACAAGTTGGTGCTGACCGGCCGCGCCCCCCCACGCCGCGCCGGGCAAGGTGCGGAGCTTTCCGCGGGGCTGGGGCTCCCGGGGCACCGCGACCCCGGCCCGTCCCGGCCGGCGAACGGGCGCTGCCTGCGCGCAGGCGGAGCTGTGCGGCGGGAGAGGGTCAGGCGGGCCGGGCGGCCCTGCCCGGCGCTGCCCGCTCCGGCGCTGGCAGGGCGCTGGGGCGGACAAAGCCCTGTGCGCTGTCCCGCTGCGGGGGGGGGGGGGGGAAGGGAGGGGGGGGTCGTCCCCGCCGCCCGCCCGCCCCCCCCCCCGCACACACACAGAGACACAGACACGCGTGCACACGCACCCGCTCCCTCCCCGTCTCTGCGGGGCTGCTGGGCCACGGGAAATGGTTCTTTCTCCCTGGGCTCATCATTATTAATCAATACAGCCTGCCGCCCAGCCCTCCCCCCCTAATTTTTTTTTAAACTCCCTTTTTATTGTGTGCGAACTCAAAACTCCTGTTCGCATTGTACGGGGCTTTTTTTTTAAGATTGTTTAGTCTCTTAGATTCCTCGCACATTAAAACGATAGTACGCAGCGTCTGGATTAAAACAAATTGTCTAATTTGTCATTCCAGCTGACAGAAGGGAGGTGGTAGGATGTGCCCACAGTTTCTTAGATTATTTTGTTTTTAAAAGTAGGAATAAGTACGATTTGCAAGTTGAAGATCAGTTTACTAACTTCTGAGACTGAGAAAAGGAGAGCACAGAAGTAACAATTACTTGGGGTGCTGGTGGGTTTTAAGACCCCTTCCAGATCTTTTATACTTGTCTTGCTTTAACTTTCTTACTTAAAACGTATTGTTTAATTGAGCGGTTTCTAATTGAGGCTTGCTCCATCAACATTTCAAGATGTAAACCTGGGGGGGGGGGGCGGGGAGGGAAGCTAGAGATTGGCTTTTCCCCAAATAATTACGCACATTGAGTCACCCCTCTTATTTATACTCAACAGTGTTGAACCCCCTCGCATTGTTTATTACAGAAAACAGGAGGACACCGCCAAGGGGAGGAAATGCTGCTTTTCGTACCACAACAAAGCGTGAGACACTGAAAACCAGCACCACAGCCTTAAACACAGACAAAACAAAGTCATCCAAACCAGTACTATACAAGAAAAACATTATTTAGACCAAACACTCAGCAGGAATAGTCCTCCACTTTTCCCACTGTGATACATTAGTCCCTTGGTTCAAAAAACTTTCTCAAGCCCTCTTACTCCCTTTTCTATAAACTTTGTTCCCATCTTCCAGCC
This sequence comes from Aquila chrysaetos chrysaetos, assembly GCF_900496995.4. NCBI lineage: Eukaryota > Metazoa > Chordata > Aves > Accipitriformes > Accipitridae > Aquila > Aquila chrysaetos. Next base: position 64,706,397 of record NC_044007.1, read on the forward strand.
CAACAGTAAATCCTTACAGGTATTTTGGAAACAAAATGTGTCACTTCCTCAAGAAAATCTCGAAAATCCCCCAACAGCTTTAAGAAGGACCAAATCTTCATAGCCTTTGGGTCCTTCTCCTGCAATAAAACGGAGGAACCTTGCCCTCCCCAGCCCCCCCCCGAAAATGGGACAGACAGACATACGAAGCTTAAATGGCTTCGTTGAGGATTTTTTATTCACCTTTTCCCCTCCTCCTCTTCTCCTACACAGAATCAAAGTAAAAAAAATTGCTTTAAATCGATTTCTAGTTTTGAAGAATTTCTGAATACAGGATGGATTGTTTTTTTCTTTATAAAAAAAAGTAGAAATAAAGATTGCTGGCTTAGTTCTCTAAAGGAGAAGAAAGAGGGGAAGAAAGTTCCCCCTAACTGCATCCTACTTTAAAATATCTATCCATACAGGAACTCATCACATTTTAATTTCCAATTCCCCTAAATCCAAAACCAGATTTTATTGTGGTGGATGAGGATTGTTTTGCATAAAAAGCTCAAAGCAATTAATACTATTCATGGGCGTGACTGGGACTAAAATGAACAAATCCGCAAATGCACTCTTGGAACTCAAGTCCTTTATTGTTTTGGTTTTAATTGTATGTTTCTACCTATTAGAAAATGTATAGTTGTATTAGGGCTTGTTTTTTTAAAAAAAAAAAAAAAATAAAGCCAGGGACTCATCCTTTCAGGATGGGAAAATGCTTCCCCAGAGTGACAAGAGAGGGGGAAACATTCAGAACTTGCTTCCTGCTGCAGCTTGTATATGGAGAATGTTTTTCAGTAACGTGATCCCGTGTCTTCTGTGATATTCCCCAGAAAATAATAATAAATAGAGAGGAAATGCCACAGAACGCCAAATAATACAAAACGTATGAACTCTAAATCTAGACTTCATCACTCACCTCTCCCTCCCCTCCACCCCACTCGTGCGTGTGTGTCTGTACAGGAACATGTGTGTAATAGGCTGATGTGTTAAAACCCAGCAATTGCCTGCCTGAATCTGTGGACCAGCTCCTGCCTTTAGTCTGGTACAAGCTCTGCGCCTCAGCCCTTTCACCATGAGGTGTGCACGTCCCCCTAGCACCCAGGGAGCCCACCCAGCGAAGGGAGGGAGGAGAGGGAGAAAGGAAGAGTTACATTGGAAGCCGTATGAAAAACGAATAAATTTTTAAAATTCATGGGGGAGGGGGGAGAAAGACTCCAAGTGCAGGGGGGAGGGGGGATCTGAGAAACAAGGATGTTGCTCTGCCTTGCATTACCCGAGTAGAGACTTGCTACTCCTATCTCAAGTCTTTCAACCTCTTCCACGAACAGGAATTTAACTCCAGCCTGATGGCTGTTTCATGCCATTACTGTTTCATGGTTATTAGCGGGTGCAGCAACACAATGTTTTAGACTTTGAGGTTTGGAGGGAAATTCGGCCTCAGAAATCCTGGTGGGAGATGTCAGCATTGGATTAAAGTGCCGCAGAAGCTTTTCCATCAGCTCCTGGAGGAGCCCCTGTTCTTCTTTCTCCTCACCCCTTCTTTACTATGTATTTATGTGTTACATACGGACACACACTAGAGATTACACATACCCACATAGTCATACACTGCCTTAATAGAACTTCCAGCACTGTTCCCAAGCCAACTTGGTGCTTCTTAACATCTTTAAGCTGCAACGGAGAGCATGGCAAACTACGTGTTACTAGGATCGCCCTGCTCGGCAAGAACCTGGGGGTGCTGCTCTCTCCAGTGCCAGCCACGCACTCTGCTCCGAAGTTCCCAGAGTTTCAGCTTCCTTCCCCTCGCAGGCAAACCTCTGAACTTTAAAAGGCTTACTTTTAGCGTAAGGGACGACAACGCCTAGGAAGGAGCCACTACGAACAAACAGGTTTATGGAGACAGCTGCGGGGGGAGGCACGTTTTGTCCTCAAGAGTCTTCATTTCATGGCGAGCTGGTCACCGCGCCGGACGCGCAGTCCTAGCGCTGCCGCACGATTTACGGCGTATTATGTTAGAGCAAAATGTCACCTCCTCGCTCTCCGCCCGACCCGGCTCCGCTCTAAAAGCCGCGGGCTCGCGTCCTGCCCAGCGAGGCCGGGCCCGGGGCCAGGGCCAGGACCGGGACCGGGGCCGGGCGGTCTGCCTGCCCTGCCCCCTCCCCGCCGCCCGCTTTTGGCGCGCAGAGGCGGGGGTGGTGCCGCGGCGGCCGGGGCTGGCAGGGCCCTCCGCCTCCCCGGTGAGTCACGGCTGGCGGAGGACGGGGCGGGGGGGGCACACCGGGGCGGGGGTAAGGGAAAAAGGCATTGGGGACACACACGGACACACACACACACACGGACAAGCAGCGGACGCGGGGTCGCGCGCGCATCCCGGCTGCCCGGGGGGGGGGGGGGGGGCACGCGGCCGTACGTTAGCGTCCCCGCGAGAGCCGTGTGGGTACGGCGGGGACGCGCTCGCGCGCCCGGGGGCTACGTGCGTGTAACGAGCCCGGGCAGGGACCTGGGAGGGACTGGCGAGCGCTTCCCGGCGTCTCGCTGAGCGTCAAAACTTGCCTCTTCCCCGCCTTGGCGCAGGGTCCCCGAGGTGCTTCTCCTCCCTCGGGCAGGCGTACGGCGGGGGGCCGCACACCCCCCCACCACACACCCCCCGCCAGAGGAAAGAGGGGGAGGGAGCGTCACACGCAACACACACACACCACACCCCCCCCCCCCCCCAGACGTGGACGGGGCGACCGGACTGTGGCACCAGCCGTTCAAAACAACAACAATAAAATTAAATTAACAGTCGCCAGATGGCAGCTGGTACAACTTTGGAGCCGGTCTCCAAAGTGAGGGAGCAGGCCACAAGGTGCGAGAAGTCGGAGGGGGCCCGGGCGCGGAGCGGGGGGGGGGGGGGGGGGAATGGGAGGCGGGCGCTCACCTGTTCCTGACAAGGAGGTCTCCGTCTCCCGGGAGTGGCACCGGCGAGTCCTGCCGCAGGGTAACCGCTTCCCTGAAGTTTTGGCTCAGCTTAGTCACCACCAGCTTCTTCATGGAGCTGGGGATGGACGAGCCCTGGAAATCCAGAAAGTGACGCGAGTAGGACATGTCCAGGATGGCCCGCGGCCGGCTGCCACCGAAGTAGGACCAGGCGGGACCCGCCGCGGCGCAGGACGGCTGTGGCTGCCGCCGCCACCAGCACCGCGGTGCCCGGGAGCTCAGCAAAGCGCCGCTTTTCGCGCTAAAACTCATGCCCTGCCTCGGCTTTCTTTCCCCCCCCGCCCCGCTCGGGAGAGCTCCAGCTCGGGATTCTCCAGGCAGCTCGCAGGACCCACCGCCACCGAGCCGGCAGGAGAAAACTCTCCGCCCGCAGAGAGCTATTTGTGTAGGTACATAAAGCCCGGCGCAGCGGCGAGCTGCAAGCCTGCCCTCCGTCCTCCCCACCCAAGCCGGCCCCTCCGCCACACGGAAACGCCGCCGCCGCCACCGGAGGAGCAGCGGCAAGATGGTCCCCTGCAGCCGGTCGTCTTCCGCCGCCGCTAGCGTTACCGAGGAGCAACGCCGGCCCGACCCGCCTCACCACACACACACACGGGCACTGCCTGCCCCCGCCGGAGGACGGCAGCTGGGCTCGGGGAGGCAGGTGTACGGAAGGCTGGATTGTCTCCTAAAGGCTGCTTTTAATTTGCACGCTGCCTCTGACTAAGGGATTTAAAAAAACAGGAGAGAGACAGAGAGAGAGAAACGCCTCGGATCCCCCCACCCCCACCCCCCGCCCCGTTCTTTAGTTGACAAAAAGAGGTTATCTTTCTACCAAAAGGAAAAAAAGAAAAGTAGGAAGAAAGCACGGTAAATTATCGGATCGATAAGGTTAGAGGAGTGGGGAGAAGTTGCAGCTAATCTCCTAATGTTGTTATTAGCCGCCGCCGAGGAGCCGCTGCCCGCGGGCGGAGGCTCCGCCCCTTCCGTGCGAAACGTTCACTTCCTCGCAAGGTGGTACGAATCAACCCCGAGCCGTTAGCCGCCGCGCGCGGGCGCGGGGGCCGGGGCCCGGGGCGCGCGCGGCGGCGGCGGTTGCGGCCGTTGGGGCGGCTTGAGGCGCGGGCTCCACGCGAGGCGCGCTGAGGGGATTTAAAAAAGGCGAAGCTCTCCCCCCTTCTCCCCCTCACCCCCCCCACTCGCCGCCCCGCGGCCGGGAGAGCCGCGCGGGGTGCCCTTCGCGGGCGGCAGCCTTCCCGTCGCCGTCCTGTGAGGAGGAGGAGGAGGATGAGGTGGTGAACAGGCTGCTGTCAGTGTGTTTGGGTGCCAGGGTTTGTTCCCCCACTCCCTGTCAGAAAAACCTCTTTTTTCTTCTTTTCTTTCTTAAAAAAAAAAAAAAAAAATCACCTTTCGTTGTAGAATACGTTGGGGAGAGGGAACCTGCGCAGGAAATCAACTGGGTCAAGGGACCAAAGTAAATGTTTTGATAGAGCCGCCAATCCCAACTTGGTACAACTGCGGGGAGGGAGGGAGGGAGGGAGGGAATGTAATAGAGATGTTGCACCGGTGTCGGAGGAGCTCACGTGTAATTCCTAGAATTAACTCCATCCTACCGGTACAAACAGCTCCTTGCTTAATTGCACGGGATTAATAATTTAAAGCAAAAAGGAATAAATCCCCGTCTGCCCGAAAGAGAGCAAAATTGCAGTTCCGAGTGTTTTCCTTTAGGAATCAGCTGGGTAGTTTTTATTTGCTTTCTTGACTTCAAAAAGAAAGGGAAGAACCCTTCTGTTCTTGCAGTTAACATTATATAAATCCCCAGACACATACTGTGCAAAATCTATTAGCAGCATGTTTCATATGCTGCAGTTCTTGCTCTGCAATCTGTTGGTATTTTAAAGTAAGGATGAACTGTAATCTCTCACAAATCATTTTTAATTCAACGCCGGTTAGACGTGTGCCACGGCGAGGTATCATCTCCTGCGCTTTTTTTTTTTTTTTTTTTTTAAGTTTGCTGGAACAAGACCTCTGCTGAAGTTAAATCAGCACATGCGTCTTGCACAGCACTTTAGCAAGTGGATTATAATAACAACCCCCTCAACGCGTGTCTCACATGAGGAATCTTTTATGCCGCGCTGTATTAAGACTTCTTTTTTTGTCATATTGTTTAGCTCTGGGAAAGGAAAAAAAAATGAAAACAAAGCAATTAAAAAGATTGACAGGTATGGGTTTGTGTGAGACCTATTTGTAATTGTCAGGGTGACGTGGGCAAGAGGAGGAGGAGTAACAAACTGAAGCAGGAAAAGCAGCTCGATGTGTCTGTCTATCAGTTGAGACTGTCTGAGAGCCCTGGGATCCGAATGTGT